>NC_056749.1:631536181-631631181 GCF_019279795.1 Protopterus annectens
AAATAAGCAAACAAATAAACTTGCCACCAGCCCTCTCTTTCTCTTTCAATATGATACATTATTCAAGCAAGTGGATGGGATGGTAGCGGTCATAGCTAATCACAAATCTAAAAAATGAGAACGAGACAGAAAAGCCTATTTGGCTGGTACAGCCTATCCAGCACCACCAGTTGTTCATGGTGGTGATTCAGTGCAGCCCATAGACTCGAAGCTGCAGGAGATTATTGTATCTGATGCTGAGGCCATCCCTTTGGATGAACTTGGGCCACGAAGATCGGAGAGGTTAAGGAACAGGAGGCCTCAACAATGGAACCCCTATTCACAAGGGAATGTGTGGAATCAACCCGGGTGGAGGAACGGGCCCAACAACAACGACAACCAATGGAGATTACAGAGGTAACTGTTCATAGACATTTAAATATCGTTAATAATCCATGCTGTGATTTTAAAGTTTACAACTACACAGATTTTCCATTTACTGTTGAACATGCAAATTTATTTAGTAAGGACTATAATTTTGTGCCTAGTAAATTTTCTAATATTGGATGTCTAGTTAGTGATTTAAAAATGTATACTAGGAATATGAATCTTAAATATTTGCATGATGAACATGACTACAATAACATCAATAGACATTGTAGAATACCAAGTACATATAACTCTGAATTACATAATTTAAGACTTTTGAAACTATGTGTTAGATGGATTTCCGTTATTATACGGATGAATGTAGAGTAGATTATGATAATAATTTTACTGTTTCTGAAAGGAATTTATTAATGGAGCTTAAGGGAATAACTGGATTCAGGTTTATGCAATCGGATAAGGGGGGGGTGTTGTTATATTTCAAAAGGAAGACTATTTACAAAATATTTTCAAGCTGTTGTATCCTAGTACTTACTCTGAGGCCTCGGTCAATAAGGTTAGTATTGCTTACAAGCATATTCACTGGGAATTGTTCGACATGATTACTCAAGATCAGATAGATATTGATGAATAGAACTATACTCCTAAGATTCCAACTATATTTGGAGTACCGAAAATCCATAAGGATTTAAACAACCCTCCATTTAGGCCCATTGTTGATTCAGGGTGATCCAAAACCAGCTATATAGCTAAAGTTTTGGATACCAAACTGAAGCTTAAGGTCCTAAGTCTTCCCCAATTATGCCGTGATTCTTGGCAATCTTTGGACAAATGTAATCATCTTGTTCCATATACTGAGGGTGTATTCATTACCATTGATGTCAAGGAACTTTTTAGTTATATACCTCACACTATGGGCCTAGATTGGTTCTCTGATTTTTTTACACACTGAATTTCATATTGAACAAAATACAATCAATACCTATGTAATTCCACGGTGGTGCAGCGGTAGTGTTGTTGCCTCACAGCAAGAGGTTCTCCCGTTCGATTCTCGGCTGGAGTGCAGGGAGTGCCTTCTGTGTGGAGTCTGCATGTCCTCCCCATGGTTGGCTGGGCATTTGAAAGACATGCATAAAAGGGTGTGCCTTCGTTGAAGGTTGGACGTTGAGCTGGCACCTTGGCGTTCGTGAAAAATCTACTGCCAATCATTAGTGGACTGGAGTTCCACTGTGGCAACCCCTAACTGGGAAAAGACAAAAGACAGCAACAACCTATACACAGCAAATGGAAATTGTTTTAAAAACAATTATATATATTTTAATGGCCACCACTTCAAAAAATAGAAGGTGTATCAAAGGGGTTGGCTTGCGGCCCCCTTTTTGCTAATATAGTGATGGCCTGGTGGGAGAGACATTTTCTTTTTACCTCTGCCTATTTCAAAAATATACCCCTGTATTTACACTATTTGGAGTATGTATTTATAGCTTGGACAGGAATTTTGAGTGATATTCCTATATTCATGGAGTATCTCAATCAAACTACATGTTTTCTTCAGTTTACCTACACTGTAGAGGGTAAACAAATTTCCTATCTGGATATCATGATTACCAAATTTAGTGATGGAAATATCAAGGCTACGATTTTTAGGAAGCCTACTTATTCAAACACCATGCTACATTATTCCAGTAGTCATCCTGGACATGTTAAACGGGGGATTATCAAAGGTCAATTCATCTGAGCTGCCCGTATGGTTTCCCAGTTTGCTGATTTCCTAGATGAATGTGAGTTTATGGGTAAAATGTTTTTGGATAGAGGGTATCCTATCAGTTTAATTTATAATGTAAAGCAGGAAGTCATTAATAAACGTAGAAATGGGTTCTATGCTCCAATTTTGGAATGTCAGGATAAATCTATACAGAGTCTGGAGACAATACTTTATTACACTAGAAATAATTATGATTTAAATACACATGTGAATAATGATAATTTGGCAGTCTCGGGATTAAGGTGTAATAGTGGTGGTAATGTTCAGCAGGTAAAATGTCCCTTTGTTAGTACCTACTCTAGTGACAGCTTGTTGGTCCAGGACATCATTAGTAAAAATTGGGCTATTCTTTTGCAGGAGCAAAGTATGATAGATACTTTTGGTAATAAACCTGAATTTATATTTCGTAGAGGTCATAATTTGAAGAGCTTGTTGGAAAAATCTATGCCCAATAATTATGACAAGGAAGCACATGGGGGTATGGCCCCGTGCGGTATGTGCCACCAGTGTAAATATATTTTGAGGGGTAATGCTATTACTATTGGTGGTAAGAAAATAGTGATAAGGGGTAAATATAACTGCCAGTCCTATGGTGTTATATATGCTGCAGTTTGTTGCCAATGCCCCGCATTTTATATTGGGAAAACCCAACACAAACTAGCTCAATGTATTTATGAGCATGTGTATGAAATTCAACATCAGAATACAAAAAATGCTCTATTTAGACATATAAAAACAAATCCTGACCATAATTTCAAATTTTTGGTTATACAACAAGTCAAATTTGAGGCTAGAAGGGGACCGTGGAAATTGTATCTTGAAGAAAGAGAGGGCTGGTGGGAAGTTTATTTGTTTGCTTATTTTCCACAAGGTCTCAATGATGTAATGTCTATTTTTAGCAAACTTAAGCTGAAAGTTTTTGATAGATGAATTAATTTTATATTTATAGATATGCATAAGAGAATTTATGTTTTCCTAAATATAGTACTAGTGTATTTCGATACATTATTGTAATCCATTTTCTATTATTTTTTTTACTTTTTTACTTTTTTGTTAAAATAGTTTTTTATTTAATATATATACATAACAATTTGTTAATCTATATTATGTCTAGGTAATTGTTTTAAGTATATATAGGTGTAGAAATATATGTGTATGTGTTAGCTTTTTTGTGTATTTGTAGAGGGCTGTCTTTGTTGCTTGCTGTGCTGTGTATATATATTTTTTAAAAAACGTTCAAAGTATGTTATTTAATTGACAATCTTCTTATCACTTAACCAGATCAATTATTTAATGGTTAATTGCATATTATATAAAAGAGCATTCAGTTTGTCTAGAGGTTGTCTGATGAAGTCAGGTGTTGGAAAATAAAGATTTGTTTTTGGTGACAGCTTGGTCTCCAGCTTCATGTGCAGTTTTTCTGGATTTGGTTTGTTGGTTTCTTCATTTGGATTTATTGAGTCCAAACAAGATCACACATGGCGACTATATTCTATGTTTTAAAACTGTGGCTAGAACCTTGTGTAAACCATGCAAGTAAAATCCTTGAAATATTGGCTCTAGATCAGTTTAACAGGCACTTCCAGGTAACTTAAGAATGTGGGTACACCCAAGTGACCCTAAGTGCTCTGAGTAACTAGCTGTTTTGCATCCAATAATGTCTTAAAGTGTAGGCGTTATTGCAGAAATAGTGGACTGTCCATGGAAGGCCCATTATTTCTCTTATAATACAGATCCTGGAGGCATTGTTGCACTTAGATAGTGGGCTATCTCTTCAATTGTTTCATGCTTTTTAACAGTATCTGCATTTTTTATATTTTTGATTGAAATAGTTCCTCTGCCTAATGTTTTAAAGTTGTTGTAGCATATGTAACTGTTGCTGGACTATGTATTTTAGAAAGAAAGTATAAGTAATGTAAGTAATGTCCCGACAGACAGTCATACACATGCACACGCAGAAACACAGACTCACACACATATACACAGAAATGAGTACTAATGCACACAAACACACTAACACACACACACATACACACACACACACACACACACACACACACACACACACACACACACACACACACACACACACACACACACACACACACACACACACACACACACACACACACACACACACACACACACATATACACACACATACACACACACACATATACACACATACACACACACATATACACCCACACACACACACACACACACACACACACACACACACACACACACACACACACACACACACACAGACACCCACACACACACACACACACACACACACACACACACACACACACACACACACACACACACACACACACACAAACACACATACATATACACACACACACACACACACACACACACACACACACACACACACACACACACACACACACACACACACACACACACACACACACACACACACACACACACACACACACACACACACACACACACACACACACACACACACACACACACACACACACACACACACACACACACACACACACACACACACACACACACACACACACACACACACACACACACACACACGCACACACACGCACACACACGCGCACACACACACACACACACACACATATACACTTACAGGCGATTTGGAAGATCACACAATTCTTTGGATTTGGGAAGATACCAGACCACCTAAAGAAAACTCAGTAAAGCATTCATGCTCCACACAGAATGTACTCTCTTTAGAAATGAACTTGAAATCCAGGCATTGTTGGGACACAACACTAGTCACTGCACCTCTGTGCTGACCTTTCGTAACACCAACATAATGAAAGAGTAGATTAGCTAGACAGAGGGACTGAGCTTGGAAAGATGTGCAATAGGTAAGAGTGATAAAGGATAATGCAGGAAATGTACTCAGAAGTGAGGAGACTGTGTTGATCAGATGGAAAGAGTACTGTGAGTGACTGATGAATAAAGAGATGAGAGAGAGAGAGAGCGAAGGTTGGATGATGTGGGGTTAGTGAAAGGAAGTGCAATGGATTAGCAAGGAGAAAGTAAGGATGGCTACGAAGAGGATGAAGAATGGAAAGGCTGTTGGTTCAGATGACATACCTCTGGATTTATGGAGGTGTTTAGGTGAGATGGCAGTGGAGTTTTAACCAGATTGTTTAATGCAATCTTGGAAAGTGAGAGGATGCCTGGAGTGGAGAAGTGTTTTGGTACCAATGTTGAAGAATAAGGGTGATGTGCAGAAATGTAGTAACTACAGAGGGATACAACTGATCAATCACAGCATGAAGCTGTGGGAAAGAGTAGTGAAAGCTAGGTTAAGAAGGGAGGTGATGATTAGTAAACAGCAGTACGGTTTCATGCCTGGAAATAGCACTACAGATGTAATGTTTGCTCTGAGAGTGTTTATGGAGAAGTATAGAGAAGGTCAGAAGGAGTTGCATTGTGTCTTTGTGGACTTAGAGAAAGCATATGACAGGGTGCCTAGAGAGGCGCTGGAAGTGGCAGAGTTAAAGATGTTAAGATTTACATTGGGTGTAATGAGGATTGACAGGATTAGGAATCAGTATATTAGAAGGTCAGCTCAGATTGGATGGTTTGGAGACAAAGACAGATAAGTGAGATTGTATTGGTTTGGACATGTGCTGAGGAGGGATGCCGGGTATATTAGGAAAAGGTTTGAGAGCACAAAATGCAGACGACAGGAAGAAATGGAAACAGATGATCTGCTGTGGTGACCCCTAATGGGCACAGCTGAAAGAAGAAGAAGAAGAGTTTCCCAGCATGCTTGGCTTTTGTTTACATAATTAAAAAAACAAACTATTATTGCTTTTGATACTATACTTTGTTGAGACCTGGTTTCTCATTTGATAAATGAAGAGTTAAGAACCATGACTTGTATTTTGGAGTGTAAAATTTCCCCAAACCATAGTCTCCAAAGAGCACATTTATAGAGCAATTGGCTGAAAACATGCACCCAAAACCTTAATCATGATTTATGATGACTACAACTGCATTATTTACTCAAACAGATTGTATGCTAACCAAATGAGATGGAAAACAGGAGAGGAGGATTTCTCTCTTTTACTGGAAAAGTGTAATTTCAAATTGGTCAGGACTTTCATCTACCTATCTGTAGGTTATCAGACCATGCAATGAATGAAATACAGAATCTGCTGCTGATATAGATCTAGTTAACTGCAGTCACAATAAGTCTACAATGTTCATCAGGAACAAACTGTCAAATATTATAGATCAATGGTATAATGATGAACAGCTAAGATTCTTAGGTTCATAGCAAGTTACTAGACTAATGGCCCTAGAGCCCTCAAAAAGCCTAACCATATTTATCCTGAGTTTCCCCAATTGTCGGTATTAGATGATAGGCAGAGGTAAGGGTCTATGGTAGTTAATACTGACTTCCTCTGTCCAGGAAGGACATGGGCACCACCCCAGGAGTGAATTTTTGGTTACCCATCCATTGACCTTGGTTGCATCTGAAGAGGGTCAGAGAGGGACTTTCATGTGAATTGGACGCTTGTTCCAGAGAAGAGGCAGTCTCTGGGACATGTATCTATCTCTCCAGCATGACTTGTTCATGCCAGAGGCTAGATTAGGATCCCTGGAGTGAGTGACCATCCTGCAGTTTGATTTATGGATGTGCAGCATTTTCATCAGGGCTGGGTCAGAGACTGCCCTGTAAGCCAGGCACAAGTCACCCCTTAGCAACCTGTAGGAGACAAAATACAGTAACTGGGTTTACAGTCTTTCCATGTAAAACTTTTCTGTACCCTGTAATTTCTTAGTGAGAAACCTTGATGGTCCCTCCAATTGTTGCAGATGTCTAGTGAAGTACATGTGAAAGGGAGCACTGTACTTAATTATTGATCTAATGAGGGACAAGTATAATGGAATTATAACATACGTAGATCTAGATGCAATGCCTTTACTTTCTCAGCTGTGCCACATAGAAGGATTTCCTTACTACTGTGGATACATGGTGTTCAAAGTTCAAACTGATATCAACATGAGAACCCAGACACACATCTCTGGGTCTACACTTAGGAGGGAGCAGTCTATAATTTAATTAGTGGGGATGTCAGCTTTCCCAAAGGGAATAATAATACATTTTTTGCATTTAGCTTTAATCTGTGGCTTTGGCACCAGTCATTTGTCTGTGTTAACCCTGTCTGCAGTATATTAACATCATTGGGGGACTCAATGATTGCTTCCAATTTGCAATCAGCAGTGAAGTTGGTCAACTACAGGTCATCCACGTTTGCCAGGAATTCAGAGAAATAAAGTCCGAACAGTAAGGGGCCCACCACAGAGCCCTGTGGTATGCCACTGGTGACTGGTCTTTTTCTAGAAGTAAAGTCACCCACTTTGATAGTATGTGTCCTGTCAGTGAGCCATTTGGCTACCCATATGGTAATAGGTTCATAGTTTCATAGGTGTGTACTAGACTAATGGCCTTGGAGCCTTTAGAAGCCTAGCCCATAGAAGTGCCCTGGCATCATGCCACCTGACGTTAGTTGCCAGTGCCTCTATCAAACAGAGCCACTGGAGTGATCCCCGGGGTGAACTTTCTAGTACTCATCCACTCATCAAGATTTCTGTTGAAGAGGGACAGTGAGGTGCTCTGCTTGACATGTATGGGAAGTCTATTCTAGAGCATGGGCAGTCTCTGGGTGAGGAACCTGTCCCTCCTGCATGTGCTGTTGATTGTGGTAATGCGGTTGAGGTCTCTGGAGCATGTGGTGTGGAGGATTGGGATTTCTTTAGATGTAGCATTTCTAACAGAGCTGGGTCAGACATGGCTTTGTAAGTCAAGCAAAGATCGTCTGTAAGTAGATGATATGAGGCAGAGAATAGCTGGTATCTTTTGAGTATGACCATGTAGGACATCTGTTTAATGCCTAGGATCCTCTTTGTGAGGTACTTCTGTGGCCTCTCCAGCTGTTGCAGGTGTCTAGTGAGGTACATGCCAAATGGGGCATTGTACTCAATGATTGGTCTAATGAGGGAAGAGTCGAGAGAGATGATGACTTCTTTCTTCCTGTATGCAAAACCCTTGGTAATGAGATGTGCCACATAGAAGGACTTTCTGACCACAGTGGCAATGTGGTGATTAAAGGAGAGGTTGCTGTTAACCTGCATACCCAGATCTCTTATAACACCTGCAGTATTCCGTGGGCTCCCATCGATGTGGTAATTAGTGGGAACTGAGTTTTTACCAAAGAGGATGACAACACATTTTGGCATTAACTTAAGGCCATGGTTTTGACACCAGTCATTGGTCTCAGTGAGGCCTTTCTGTAGGATGTCTGCATCACTTGGAGAGTTAATAATGGCTCATACTGTGTGTTCTATCTGTGAGCCAATTTGCAGCCCACCTAGTGATAAAGGGGTTGATGCCTAGTTTGGTGAGTTTATCAATAATTCCCAAGTGGGGAATGGTATCAAAGGCCTTGGCTGTATGCACTGCCTTACCTTCATCCACAGCCCTGGTGACTGACTCAAAAAAGTCAACCAGGTTAAGCAGGCATGATCTCCCTTTCACAAAGCCAAATTGCGTGGGATCTAGAGTTTGGAGATTTCCTAAATCTTTGTTAATTTAGGGGTTAATTCCCAATTGGGAGTGTTTCTCTATAATACCTGAGTGGGGGATTGTGTCAAATGCCTTGGCTAGTTCAACATAGATGATAGGCACTGTCTTTACCTTGTCCAGGACCTTTGTGACTTTCTCGAAGAAGTCAACCATGTTCAACAAGCATGCTGTACCTTTAATGAATCTGAATTGGGTTGGGTACAGAGTTGGGAGATTACCTATGTCCTTGTTAATAATGTTCATAATGCTTCTTTCCATGGCCTTGCAGATGAGGCTAGTGAAGCTTATGGGCCTATAATTTCCAGGATTGGTTGATGCTCCCCTTTTGTGCAGAGGGATTACTGTTGCTGTCCTCCATTCCGACAGAATATAGCCAGTTCTCTGGCTGTGGTTAAACAGGGATCCAAGTTGTTCTACTAGGTCATGTTTTAAGTTGTTTAAACGTCAGCCTTGAATGTTGTCTGGTCATAATGATGCAGTGTTTTTTACCTTGAAGAGCACCAAGATGACGTACTGTCTTGAGATAATAGGCTGAGGAATGATGTCAGGTATACTTTGGGGGATGACTGGAGGGGACAGGGGGGGTGAAGTTTTCTCCAAATCTGTGTCAGCTAGCAGGTTAGCTATTACCTCTGGTTGAGTATGGGTAGTGCCAGTCACAACCAGTTCAGCATACAGCTGGATATTCACTTTTAGATTTCAGACGTCTTTAAAGAATGCCTTGTGATTATCCTTAGGTTTGAATCCTACTCCTGTCACCCGTGGAACAGAAAGCAGGTAACAAGGTTTATGGAGCCCAAACTCACACGCTGCCACCCAAATATAAATGCCAGAGGGTAACTGGCTTTAAAACATTACAGCAGATGCACATTATTTCCTTGGGTTACATTAAAATCAGGTATACACTGCCATTTCCTGACCAGAGCAATAATCATTGATGACCCAGGATTTCACTCAACTTAGTCTGAATCCAGGGTCTTTTAGTGCCAACTTGCCAAAAGTAACTCAAATGTAACCAATTTTTTTTCATACACAATATTTTCCAGGAGGTGCTACTAATATCCCTGATGATAGTGCCATTTGCCTTTATTCACATTAGCTTCTGACATTAACAGGGATCTCAACTGTCCATATTTTAACAGAATGTACAGATTATTTGGTCTGCACCTCATAAAATTTTTGTTTTTCTGTTAAATCAATGAAGACTGAAGTCATTAAAGAATGACATATGTTTGAGTTTCATACTTCATATCCTTCAGAAATGCAAGCTAACACAAATCCTGTTATTCTAACAACTTTCTAAGTTTATAAGAGCAATATTTCTGGGCCTTTGTCTTCCCATTATTTTAGGCTTTCTGTAGATTTCTTGCTCTAGGAGATTGTAAGCTATGGCTAACAATCTGACTGGTAATCTAACAAGACCACAGTTACTAATTTCTGTTTTATTGAATTAATCAACATTACATTACAATAACTAATGATCAAGCAGACTATCTTTCTTCAGAAGAGCAGATAACAACAGTCTCACCAATGCTGTGAAGATACCCTCAAATGAAGAGATGAAAACTCTTCAATTTTGCATAGAAAACAGTATTGCAGTTGCACAAGAAAAGAAAAATAAAATGTTGAATACAGATTGTACATGTAAAACACTAACTGCATCTTTAATGTTATTTAAAATTACTTAAGGTTAATGATTGAACAGAGCTGTAGCTATAAGGGCACTGTGCAGCTTCCTGATATGACATCCCCCCTCAGCTATCTAATGAGGACAAAGAAAAAAATATATGTGCACATCTGATGTGGTTTTTGTGTGGCTCTTCTCAATCATTCTGTTCATAATACATCATAAATTGGTGTAGCTGTATTTCCTCCAAGGTATGGATCATTAAAAAAATTATCTTCTAAGATGAGCACAGAAAATGGTAAACTGTAGCAAACTGCTACTTGTTTGTGTCTTTCGGCTTTTTCCCGGTTAGGGGTCACCACAGCAGAACTCCAGTCTGCTAATGATTGGCAGTTGATTTTTACGTGCCGGCTTGCCAGGCCTGATGCACAACCTTCAACGATGGTATGCCCATTCACGCATGTCTCCACACAGAAGATGCTCTATCTGAGAATCGAACCGGACAGCGTCTTATTGTGAGGCGACAACGCTA
The DNA here is from genome assembly GCF_019279795.1 of Protopterus annectens. NCBI lineage: Eukaryota > Metazoa > Chordata > Ceratodontiformes > Protopteridae > Protopterus > Protopterus annectens. The sequence goes on from NC_056749.1 coordinate 631,547,100, forward strand.
CTGCAGCACCACCACCGCGGGATTGTAGCAAACTGCTACTACAAATGTAAAAAGAAGCTTACTATAGTATAAATGCACACATAGAGCAATGAAGAGCTTCAGTCCTGAACAGAAATGCAGTACTGGCATCAATTTCCAAATGTCAATAATGCAGAACTGGCATCTGTAGATTGTGCCCCTCTTAACACCTTGTGCCCAGGGCAGTGCACCCTTTTTCCCATCCTAGCTATGCATCTGTGACTGAAGCCTTAAGATGTAAATATAGTCCAAGTCTATAATTCAAGCATCTTAGTGTAGGTGACAGTGCCAGTTAAAATTTTCAAAGTCCAACTAATAATCCCAGATGAACAGAAAGAAAAAGGATAACAGCAGCTCAGGCAAAGTACATTCCAGTACAGAGGTGATATCTATTTATAAAATGTGTTTCCTTTGATATGTGGAATGATCAGACAGGTTTGTTCCATGATGATGCAGCTTCTAAACTTAACAGTAAATAAACATACATAACAAGTTGATATAATTAAAACAGTAATGCATCCCAATCTAATGAAAGGCACACATTTTTACATTTTAAAATAAAAAAAAACTTACTGCCTGACACGTACCAGGCATCTTTTACATAAAGAAATATATTTATTATAAAGCTTGAATAGAAATGGGAGCTAGATCAATGAGCAAACAACAAGATGAGGAAGATAGTCAATGAGAGCCATGGGGCCCATGATTAAAGAGAAGCCAGATTGAAATTTAACTCATAGCCATTAGATGGGTAGAGTATGGAACCAATCACATGATTGTCAAACTGAGAAAAGGTGAATCAATATCTAGACAGTAGGAGGTTCCGATGAAGGGTACTTACACACTGAATTCTAAAAAGATATGGAGATTGTTACAAACCATCATGACAGTTATTGAGTTCAGACAGAAGTTCTGAGGGGGAGCCAGGATCCATGGACTCTGAGGAAGGAAAAGCCAAGTAGTGGGGTATTGGGGGTTGACTAGAACTAGGGGCCAATAGAGGTTAGATAAGGCAGTGTTGTCCTCAGGGTTGACATAAAGGAGTTCAGGACATGGGAATAATCAGTAGTGACTATTTTGAGGCAAATCAAGCAGTACCCAGAGTGAATGCCCCTAACTGCATTAGCATATCTTTCCCAATCAGACAATGCAGACTGGAAGAGTGATAAAACTGCATCAGCAAACAAAGATATAGCTGGAAAGTTTTGTGGTCCGGAAAAATAACAAAAATAATGAAAAAAAAGAGGATGTCACACCATGGGAGCCTTGAGTAGGGTGTCTGTAAAACGTGAAATGCTTTCTAACCAAGGCTGGGGAGGGGTTATGGCTGTCTGGTATGTGAATTAGGACTGGAGGAGGAGAAGACAGTCAGTCATGTTAATCATGTCATCTAATCTTTTAACTTGGACTTTGGTAATAACTTTACCCATTTAAATGTTTCTGTCAAGGCTTTACTCTATGCACTATAAGGTTGAGAATATGCTTTCAATTATAACTGAAATGTCATGACATCACAAAAAATGAATCTCTTTTATTGCATTTATATTCCTATACACTAGACAGACTTTTTGTGTCTAATTAGAACTAGCTAGTATAACTTTATACATACACAAATAAATAAACAGACACACATATTTCATGTGAAATTTTTGTTTCATTTATTTTACAAAATAAATGAAACAAGCAAGCAGACACACAAGATCCATGTGAAGTGATAGCTTTATTTATTTGTTTCATAACTATCATATCTAGGCATAAATATATATATATTTTTATATAACAGAGGTTTAAAGTGAAACAATGTAAATTGTGAGTAAAAGCAAGTATGATACTTTGTTGTGAAGAGACAATTTGCTGATAAATCATGACACTGAAAGACATCTATAATACACACTCAGTTTAAGAAACACCATTGCACATAAAACTAACAAAATAAAAATGGAGTGATCCTTCTATACTTAACATAGCCACTCTATTAAACAGCTTATTTATATTTATACATTTTACATATGTACATACATACAAATATTTCAGGCATGAGCAATAATGCCATTCTTACCTGCAAAGCTGTAGTTATAATTTGACTTCATTTCCATTTCTTATATTTTTTTATTATCATCTTGCTTGAATTCCACTTCTTCATTTGGCCCAACTGTTTGACATTCCTTCTGAACGTGGTATAATTCTTTATTCTATTTACAATTTTCTGTTTGTGTGTTGCACCATGGAGGTCAGGTTGTGACTCAAAAGGGTCTGTCAGCCTCCAACTTACATGGTTATCAAGCTGAAATTAGTAAGTACACAAACAAACAGCTGAATAAAGAAATAAGGGGAAAAATAAATTACTTCATACTGAGGTTAAGTATAATTTAGTGGTACCTTGGAGAGTTCAGTGCACATCTGTTTGTTGTTTCATTACATATTGAAATAAACAATTCAGTGTTTGTTTACAGGTACCTTCTTATGTGTGTATATACTTGGTACTCTTACAGGACATAAAACACAGTAGGAGGTGTTCAGAAAGGAGAAATAGCACACTTTATCAAGTTAAACTATGCAGTCAGTGTTGAAATGCATAGCATGTGCATTTCAGAGATATCTGTAGCACAATCATGGTAGTATGGAAATTGGTGTGGTCAGTAGTATATATTAATGACCATATAATGACATTCAAATGAGGTGGCTTATAGAAATACAATCATCAATAAACTGATGTTTTTGTCTGCATTTATATTCTATATGCAGAATGCACATTTGTAAGATAAAGATACTTGATAATTGTGCATTAGGTTGATATGTTCATAGATATATGCTAGGCATGCAGCTCAAAAGCCCATTGATAAGCATAGTCAGCTAAGCCCAAGCACTTTTGATTGAGTTAATCTCCATGGTCAAGAAGCTCCATGCTGTATACCCCAAAGAGGATTTATGATTTCCAGACCATTCATTCAGAATATTATTGAAAACTGACCATGTGTAGTATTGCTTGACATGTATAGGAAGTTTAATCAATAAGTATAGGATTCCTTGGGATAGAAATCTATGTCAGCCGTGTTCTATTTCTGTGTCTATAAACGATTACAGTCTTTGTCATGGGTGTGCATTTTGCATAGTTGTAAGTGGTCAAGCAGGGTAAAATGGGCCATGTACCCTAACGATGGACAGCACCCGGTCTGATGAAGAACGGCCTATAGATCAAGAACTGCAGATATCAAAAATACCACTTGAAGCCTTGATATAAGTATCACCACAAATAAAAGGCAACAGTAAGGATTGTGGAAGGGTGTGCAGCTCAGCAAACTCTGTGGCCTCAGTGTAAATATCATAATTTGTGCTTTAACACAAATTTAACATGTTATACCTTTGGTACCACAATACATGGCAGGTAATGTCCGCATGTTCCAGGAGGTAATATATAAGACAGGTGTTTCCATTCACATGGAAGAGCACCAACAAGGTAACAAGCACTCAAACATGCAGGAAGCTCCAGCCAGCAAATCTATTGTTGTAAGGTGCAACGCGTGCCTTGCAGGTAACACCCCGTTTCTGCAAATAACAGACAAGTATAAGAGCTTATTTTTCAGCTATCTTTCATAAGCATTGTACTTCCATCTTCCTAATTTCTTGTTGTGCTCCCATGATGTCCTTGCCCACTGCCCATGAAAAGCGGTCACTACGCTAAATGAGCATGGAATCTAACTGAGGGAGGGGTATATGTTTGGGGTCCAAACTTCACCACTAAACTGCTTTCATCAATAAAGCCCTCACCTGGAGCTGGGTAAGCAGGGTACCCTTCTCATGGCAGAAAACTGCTCCTTCTTAAGTGCCAGTCTATGATGAAACAGTGTGAGTGGGCTTCTGTGTTGTAGGCGCAGTGTTTGGTAATGTTGCAGACATTGTACTACATTCCATTCTGTGGTCCCTGAGACTGGAGCCAGCCACTGGTTCTTCACCTCCTGATCAGTCATAGGTTAATCCTATTTGTCCTTAGGATTCTCTTATTTTAACCAGGTAAATGTTCCACATATTTATTTACTTAAAACAGCATTTAAACTTACTTTCATACATACATATACAAATAAGTAAACAGACACACACATTACATATGAAATCGTGATTTCATTTCTTTAAAAAAATAAACAAGCAAGCAGACACACAGGTCTCATGTCAAGTCATGGTTTTATTTATTTGACTGTTTTGCAATTAATGACTTAATTAGGCATACATTGCTATTTTTGATATAATGTAATAGTTGTACAGAGAAACAGTGTAAATTGCAGTGAAGAGCAAATGTGATATTTTGTTGCAAACATACAATTTGCTGATCAATTATGTAAATTCAAGATATGCACTCATTTCGTGGGTGACGAAAGCCAAGATACCTTTTGGCTAGGCTTATATAGGCCCTAGGGCCAATAGCCTAGTACCTATCTATGAACTTATGAATCAGTGTGGCTAGGATAGGAAAGGATAGAATAGGATAGGCTAGGAGGTCTTAAGGGAATGGAAAGAACATGAAATTCTAACTACGCAGCATGTGAGAGGGGGTTTCAATAAGGTCAATGAATAGAACTGAAGTAGGGGAGCCAGACAAAGAGGGCAAGGTTGAGTGAACCTATTACAAAGTGGGACATCACCATATCTCAGGCAGTGTCAGGATGGGAGCCCTCAACTAAATGTGTGGACTGGTAGAAAGGACAGAGTAAATCAGAGACAAGCTAACGGAGATCCCAGAAGGATGGAAGGCAAGCAATAAAATGACCAAAGTGCTGGAATGGGTGCCAGAAGGAACCCCGACCTGTCTGCCCTCTGCCTTATTTGTCTAACTCTCCAACCTTCAGTCCATTTTATATATTTGCAAGGAGCATTATCAAGGGTGGGTGGGGCCAACATAGCTGTGTACCTTAGTGGGAAGACAAGTGGGATGAAGGCTCCCCAAATGAATATCAAAGCAGGGCAAGCCAAAGCCCAATCTAAGAAGGATTTGTGGAAGTAAAGCATAGCATAAAGGACATTACGTTGGTGTGGAATAAGGGGATATTGGTTAAGTGGTTAGTGGGGAATAAGGAAAGATGAGTTAGGAAAAATACTGAAACTGGCTGCTGGTTCCACCATGAGAGTGATCAAATTTCCAGAATGTGAGATCATGTTTGAAAATCTGGGGCCATACTTGTGGATTTATTCCCATGTGCTAGTACTGCATTGGTGAAATTAGGTGCCTCAGCTGCTCCTATATTTGTAAAACATGCAATTGAAACTGAAGTAATTATTGTTGAATATGATAGACAACAAGAAAGTAGTGGAATCTGTGAATCTGGGGGAGTAATTAGGCAATTTGAAAGTTTGGAGGAGGGGGTGTTGGGCTGACTTAATGCTGTGATTGTGTGAGTGCACATTGTGTGGTTCATCCATGATGACAAGCACTAGATGCTAACCAATCACAGATGATACTTTTTAATATAATACTGCATTCTTGCTTTCTTGGCTTCCAGCGCACTTATTTATTTATTTATTTATTTATTTGTGTATGTATGTATGTGTGTGTGTGTGTGTGTGTGTGTGTGTGTGTGTGTGTGTGTGTGTGTGTGTGTGTGTGTGTGTATGCTGCACAACAGGGTTGTGATAGTCAGGAAAATAGTACATTCAGAAAGCAGTTTCAGGGACAACTAGATAAAGCAGGACAACATGAATTGGTGTTGATAATGCGTGACCTGCAGGCACATATCACAACAGACAGAACAGGATATGAGGACTGCCTGGCTCCACATGGGTGGGGCAAAAGGAATAAAGAAGGCCATTCTAGACTTCTGTCTGGCAAATGGCTTGATGGTGGCCAGCACATGGTTCAGCAAGAGAGACAGTCACAAAACCACATATGAGAGTGGCCAAAATGCAATTCAGGTACACGTCCACCTAGTATGGAAAGGGCTGTGAGGTAGAATTAGTGAATGAATGTTATCCCTAGTGAAACAGTTGGCCTACAACATAAACCAGTGGTTGCCACAATCATCTGCAAGCAGTGGTCAGAGAAGGTGCTAAGGTCAAGAGACACAAGGTTGAAGACCTGGAAGTTGACTGGTGAAACAGCACAAGAGTTCAGGAATATATTCAGGGCTCTAGCTCCTTAGGAAGAAGAGCAAATAGGTGCAGTTGAAGAAGAATGGTGGTACCTCAAAACAGCATGTGTAAGGAATGTAGAACAGATATGCTCCTGAGTCAGGTATGTTAGCAAGGTATATAAGGAAAGCTGTTGGTACAATGCACAAGTCCAGGAAGCCATCAAAAGAAAGGAGTGTAGGAGAAAAAGTGGAACACAGAAAAGTAGGACCAGGCTAAGAAGGAATACTGGTTGGCTGACAAACAGGGTAATAGAAGAGTTGCAGTAGCAAAGAACAAGGCATCAAAGGCACTCATCCAGCTTCTGCAAAGTGACTCAGTAGCTAGCACAAAGAAACTCTATTGGGTTGCAAGGCAAAGACAGAACGATGAAGAAGACAATCAGACACCCTTCATATGGGATACCAGCAACAACCTGCTCACCAGTCCAGCAGCTTCTGAATGAAATAAAAAGCCCACAGAATCCATACAGCCCCAGGCACAGGCTTTGATAAAAGAAGTAGAATGGAGTCCAACCTAGAAGAAGTAAGAATGGCACAAAAATGAATTTAGAAAAAAAACAGCAAGCTTAGATGAGGTCACAGCAGATATGATCAAGATGTTGGGTGAGAGAGGGGAGAAATGTCTGCTTAGGTTACTAATAGAAGTATGGCAAGAAAGCTGTATCCCAGATGACTGAAGAAAAGCATACTAGTGCCAGCGTACAAGAGCAAAGGGGACATCCACAGCTGTGGGCAGTGCAGAGGTATCAAACTCCGGTCACAGTGCATGAAAGTTCTGGAGATGGTGAGTGATAAATGGATACACAATACACAGAGTAATAGAAAGTAAGATGGGAGATGACCAGTTCAGATTCAGATCAGGATGCAGCACAACTGACCTAATATTTGGAGTGAGACAGATAGTTGAGAAGAAGCTGGAGATGAGGTAAGAGTCTAACTGGGCATTCCCAGACATGGAGAAAGGATATGATAAGCTTCCAAAAAAGGTGATTTGGGCAGTCCTCCAGTGATTAGAAGTCCCAGAAACATTGCTTGCATTAGTACAGCATATGTACTGACCTTCAATGACTCAAGTAGGAACACTGGTTGGAATCACAGAGGGCTTCCCAGTGGGAGTGGGAGTGGGAGTGGGTGTGTATCAGCATTTAGCTCAGAGCCCACTGCTGTTCAATGTGGTGATGGAGTACATTAGTAAACAGGTTGTAAGGGACAGATCAACAAAGGTACTGTATTCAGATGATATGCCATTACAGGCAAACTCTGTGCAAGAACCTCAGCAATGGATAGGGTGAATGGAATGCAAAACTAGAGGGACATGGGATGAAAATGTGTATGGATAAGGCAGTTATAATGGCAGCAAATGGGGGGATCAGCAAAAGAGCACAAGAAAAAAATACTAAAGGAATAAAAAATCGGATGCTGGCTGCAAAATATTCCACAGAAGAGCATTTATTCACAACACTTTTGTCTTACTCTAGTAAGTAAAATTGGGTCTGATGAAGTTTTACTTACTAGAGTAAGATGAAAGTGCTTACTTTATTGTGTTCATTGTGAATAAATGCTCTTCTGTGGAATATTTTGCAGCCAGCAGATGATTTTTTATTCATTTAGGATTAGCAAAAGCTGAGGATTGAGATAGAAGGGAAAATAGTGAAACAGGTTAACAGCTTCAAGTACCTGGGAGGGTTGTTTGAGGAGAAGGAAAGTCTTAATGAAGAGATCTTAGCTAGAATCATTGGTGCTGCACCCAAATGGCTCACAGTGTCAGGTGTAGTATATGACAGAAGAGTACTACGAAACTGAAAAGTAAGGTATATAAAACAGTGGTGCGACCAGTGCTTCTGTATGTACAGAAACCCGAGCAGTAAAGGCAGAGCAGTTGAGGAAGCTGGAGTTGACAGAGACGAAGTTCCTGAGATGGGTGATAGGATGCACACTGTGAGACATAAAGAAATGAGGACATAAGAGCAAATGCCAAAGTAGCTCCCATTGCAGAAAAAGCAAAAGAAAACAGATTACCATGGTCTGGGCACATGTGCAGAAAATCAGAAGGCAAACTCTTGAAGAAGATTTGGGAGAACCAGGAACAAGGCAAGAGGAAACAAGGGCATCCAACAAAGAGATGGATGGATTGTGTGAGGGAAGATCTGCAACAATTAGGCAAGACTGTCTAAGAAAGTAAGAGACTGGCATTGAAATGAGAGAGATGGCGACAGCTGACACAACACCCCAACCATGTATAAAAAAATGGGAAGAAGGGGGTTGATAATAATTTTGTATGTATATATGTATGCATTTATTATTTGTTTATTTTTTAGCATAGTTCAACTTGGATTTTTGAGCTATGGCATGCCACATTTCTGTTGGTATTTTCATATTCACAGATAGGAAAGGAAATTTGATTAAAGCTGTGTGGGAGCAACCCCTTCAAGTGGGTGGGAGAGCATACCTCACATTTTCTTGTTACACACATACATTGGTATACACGAATATTTATGTAGAGAGAGGGGGAAGAAGAACGTTGCAGCTTTGGCATTCTAGACTTCAGTTTCATATCCATATTACCTGAAAGCTATGATCCCAAAAGTGCTGTCATCCTGCAGTAAACAAGTATGTGCAGCTGATACCTGCATTCTGTCAACTGATGTAGGGTAACAACACTTGATAAATTGTGGCTTGGAAAATATGTTATGGGTCTTTTAGTGATGTCTTGCAGTTTATAAAATGCTTGCTGTGTGGTTCAGTAATGCATATGCTTTTGAGGAACTTTTTTCAATTTGCCTTTATTAAAACAGCTGTTTCTTGAATACTATAACAAGCAATTTTTCAGAGGGATAATGTCTCATACACCTCCATGCATCCCTCTTACTTACATATACTAATTTCATGGCTGTACAGAAGTGGGAAAAGGAGAAACTCATTACTGTACACAGCTGTCTGAAATGTAATCACATCAGAAAACCTAGGTCAATCAAAGACATCTATGAAATCACACATCGGTCCCACACAAGCACTAATCCTGCCTACACCAAAAAGAAAAAGATTTCTCCAAAATTAAATAAGCAGTATTTTGATTAAAAGGGTTCCTTATCACTAAACCCCCGAACCAGTGAAACATCCATTCTATTTACAATAGAAGGCAACATGACAGATTTGACTGTATAGTACCCAACTAATTCCACACTGAGTGTAGTGTAATCTTATAAGACAATTTAATTTAATTCTGTAAATCTATTTTCAGATGGATTCAAAACAATTCTCATACTGCAGTAATCCATAATATATATAAGAATATCTCCAGACTAGGATTTCTAGAAGGTTTTGAAGAACAGGGAAGAATACTCTGTTAAATATGTAGTTTATAAAACTGATTTTGCTCATTCCTGCAGTCCACTGCAGTCTAAGTCAGAGATGTGCAGGGTTGCAACGATGGTCACATTGAGACCAGAGAATCACCAGACTTACTTTAAAAAGTCTTTTTAGAGTTATCGGTTTCAACAATTCATTTAAAGATATACTAATACATACACTGACAACTCACTCATACATTGACTGTAGGGGTGATGTGTGAGTGTGCATAATTTTGCAGGGTCAAGACAACAACAACATATTATGTCAGCGAAACTGCATTATAGTGAATGCCGTTTGCAGACACATATAAACTGAAATCTTAAAAGAGCGAAACCCCAGTTCACCGATTTTTTCCCATGAAAAAATCAGTGAACCAGCAAAACACAACATACCACTTAAAACATTACAAAGTGGGGGGCTTCGCCCCACACACCCCCTCTATAGCCCCCTACACCCCCCTAACTAAATATAACAACTCCAAGATTGCACTACAGTTGGGTAAAGGGCAATATCATGGCTCAGGCCAAGCAATTTCTTCCCCTGGGAAAGAAATCGTTGACCTGAGCTTTTGCTCTTTTCCGATGTGGGTCTATATGTGTTGGCAAAAAGGCATTCGCTGACATGATATAGACCTATTGTGCATGCACTCTGTCCAGTGCCTTAAGTCTGCAGTTGCTTTGAAGGGCTCCTGCTCTCCAAGACCCAAAACTGAGTAAAGTGATAAATGAATGAATGAAAGTATGAACTCCAAAAAATTGTTGAAACACAGTACCCAAAAAATTTGCATTGGTTCAATGTTGAAAGATACTAGCAATACAAATGCAAGTATATATAATTTAATAATATACTTTATGAAGATTCACAAGTTACTGCAAAGGCAGCCCTTTAAATTATTATTTCAGGGTGAAGCGTGTGCTAGGTAAGGCATTTTAGGAGGTGGTATCTAATTAGCGATTAATGTTTGTGCATAAAGGGATAACACAGGCTTTGTGGTACACATTTATTTTTTAGTTATTCGACAATTGAGTAAACCCATGGTACATGTATCTTTTTAGCTGTTTCTGTACTAAACTGCAATGCTGCCATTATTTTTAATCACAAAATATTAAACTCTAAATATCCTGCCAGGCAGATCAAAGAAGGTCAGCATCATGCCCAGAACACATCTTCTTTGCCTTCAGAGCTATACAACCTGATCAAAAGAAAATATTCCAACATTTTCAAGTATGGAAACTCTGACAGATGAAGTTATCTTGCAAAATGACCGAGCTTGCAGTATAGAGGCATGCATCTCTGAGACTGCATGCATACAGGAAGTTGGACAATGTGGGAAATAGCAGAAACTATGAAGAGAGTAATTGAAAGCACACACTTATGTCTTAGGATTGTTGATGTCATAGCAAAAGTAGATCTCATTGCATTGGTGCTGAGCAAAGGAGGTGGTAAGTTCCACTGTGCAAGCATTTACTAACTGGATAACAGTAATGCCTTCATCAGGCACACAGTGGTACTCATCCATTCTGTACCAGATGGGTCTATATGTTGTTTACATGTTTACTGACATTATAAGGTTGTTGTTCTATATAATTATTGAACTTACAACACATCATAACAGCAGAAGCTTGTCATATGTGTAATTTTGTATTTTGCAGAGCTGAAAGTATAATGTCCAGTATCCCTGCTATTTTGTTAGACAACTCAACTTATTTCTTTGTGCAGGCTTCCAACTGATGCAGTGCTGGATTCAGGGGGTTGTAAGGGGTGTGTACTCCTAAAAATGTCAAAGCATGCTACCGGGACACATCTCTCAACCTCTTAGAGCAAGAACTCTGGACAAAGCCTTAAATAAAAGTGGGACAATGGTGCAAAAATAGGGACGATTTTTAAATATTGCTCTTACAAACTTAGAAAGTTGATAGAATAACAGATTTTGCATTTGCGTGAATTTTCTGAAGGGTATGAAGTCTGAAACTTAAATGTCTGTCATTATTTTCTAGCTTAAATCTTTAATGACTTGCCACTAACTTGCCAAAAAAAAAACCAAAAAAAAAAAAACATGATTTTATGTAAAACAGACCAAAAATATGAGGCAAAAATCTCTGGACATTCTGCAAAAATCTGTACAGTTGAGAAGTATGGAATATAGAGATTTCCTCAAATGTATCATAACTGATTTATCAGGCCACGTGCACCCTCTTTTGTAAATTATCACTATAGTGAGCCTTGCATTTCTTTGCTGATTTTAAAATACATTATTCATTTACTGCATCTTGGTTCAGCCATTGTATTTTTTATGTACTGTAACTAGAAATCAGTTTGTATTCAAGATATTTGCCTTACTTTGTAATGTAGTGGAATCATTTTCCACCTCTCCTTTACTTTCATCCTCTCTCTGATCTAGCTTAGTACCTCCCCCACCCATTTCTCTCCTACTGCCCTCGTTGTGTTGGTCTCTGCATGACCATGTCCACTCATATTTGGACAATGTTGTGTGCACTTGTCCAATCACCTTGGACTCATCTTATTTTCAGAGTTTCTCATGTCACCTTATTCTGTGCCACACCACTTCCTCTACTCCTTTGACAACATTTACGCATGCCATTTTGTTTTATGCCTTCTCCTCCCACCTTTCCACCACATTATTTCTACTGGTTCACTTTCAGCTCTACCCATGCAACCCTTTTTCAACCACCATTACTAACTGGTCCACAAACAAATCTAGCTCCCATATCCCCCCTCCGAAGTTCATCCATTCTCCCACAGACTCTACATTGTCTGCACCCTAAAGTTCCCTCATTCAAACTGCTGCCCTGCATGCTATATCACGGAACTCTCATCCAGAATTCTTCCCATCCTGCCCTCTTCCTCATGCTCTCCCATCGTTGGATCCATCATGTTATTTTTTTCTTTAACACTGTAGGCATATCTATAGGATGTCATAAATCTGAATTTCAGACAGGATTACAGATCACATTTCATAATGAGTATAATCCTGTAGAGAAGATGTCAGACATGCATTTATTTCAGAACATACTTGTGTATTCTACTTTTGTTGGCTACATGTAAGTTAATTTTTCATAACTGTGGTTAGGATAATTATTTAACATGGATTTACATGCAACTTATAAACATGTGCTAAAAATTAGGAAATAGATGTGCCATATAACAGAAATGTTTTACTATTAGAAGCTTATTGATATTAAAAGCTCTAAGGTGACTGTAAAACTACAAAAACATTAGCAGAGAAATAGAGAGAGATCTTCAAAAGTTAGATAATTTGTGTAGCTAACTGAAAACAGCAGTCCTAATAAATTAAAGTATGGGAATATGCTCACTTTTGCAAATAAAATGTGTGTTATAATAAATTCACTATGGTTCACTATGTTGCAAAACAGTGGCCCAAATGTATTTTCTTTTCTTGTACTAGCAAATCATTTGGACAGCTGACCTTTCAAGGTCAGTGCTCCTTACTTGAGGTGTACAGTGTTTTGCTATATATAGAGTTTAGTTGATTATCATTCTGGCTACGTATACATTGGCTTTACTGCTTGCCTCAGTATATCATGTTTATGGTTCTTGTATTCTTGTTTATATGTTATAGCCTTCTGTGCTTTATTATAATTATTTATAGTATGTCTCTTTGCTTTTATTCAGTTGTTCACAGTTCATGCCTTTTTTATGTTTAATCTTTTAATTTTATTAGAGTTGTTTTAGCTGAACTCTAGTTTTATTATAGTTATTTTCATTTTAGCTCTGTGATATGTAATTTATACTTTCAGCCTGTCTGCACTGTTTTCTACATACTGCTGTGTGAAAACACATAAGCACAGATTCTTTCTCTGTGTAATGCATGCAACCATTATTATTTGTATAAATACATGGATTTGCTTTCATGTCTCACTGTTAATGTATATTGTATACAGATGTCACAAGTATCTTAATTATGTAATAATATTTTACACACACACACACACACACACACACACACACACACACACACACACACACACATATATATTTATACACACACACACACATATATATATATATATATATATATATATATATATATATATATATATATTGTTTGTTTCTGGTGTGGGTGGTGCATACAGTGGGTCCTAGTTCATTTGCAAAGTTGAGAAATACAATAATAAATTATTAGCTGGCTAGTGAAAAATGCCAAGACATTTTCCTTGGAGAATAAGGGGTGAATGTCTGCTTAGAGTTTTATTATTGTGATCTATGTGGACACATCTGGCACCCTATGTTGCACAAACCACAGGGTGTAATCATTCAGTGTATTATTCATGAATATAAAATACATTCCTATAGATCTGATGAAGTTTATACTTAACAAACAAATGTGCTAATCCATTATTTCTTGCATTGTTTGGTGTATATCGCTTGTTTATTGGTTGTACTATCTGTTGGAGTCTCTGTGGCCTGCGGTTTATCTATATTGTTAGCAAACAAAGACAGTAATAAATTCAGACGACATAGGGGAAGGCATCTAACTAGTCCGGTAGCAACAACTTCAACACTGTTTCTGTCTCTCAACAAGCAAGGTTAAGCAGTATGACAAAGAATGAAGGGCAGAGTCTGAGTTATATCATATTCATACAAACGCATCTTGCATTAACAATGGAAATACACAACAAAGGCAATGTAGGCCTTTGATTGCTTTTGTCTGAAGACATATTACATTTTATTATCTGCATGGTATTCCCAAGCTTCTACAAATTAAATGGCATCAGCAGAGGATAAGGTTAGAAAAACAAAAGCAATGATTTACCAACAACTCATGTTTGCATCATTAACTCATGGTTTGATTATGAAGATGAAGTCTGAATAACTAAACAGAGACCCATGGGTAAAATGGTTTATACTTAAGCCCGAGTATAACTTAGTGCAGTTATAAAATCACAATATTTTTAAAAAATTCATTGAAATAATGTCACTGCAGGAAGGCACTTCATTCTGTTTGATTTTTTCACAAATGGGAGATAGGTGCACATTACACTGGTTATGTACATGCTGGCATTTGCACAGTTACTTGGAAGCAAGAGTATGCATGCATCCAGCTGTTGTTAGAATGCTTCCTTACTTATAACGTCCCACACATGTCTTTCTTTTAGTTTTATTTTAATTTTTATATATCATTGTACTCTGTGAAGTAGATTTGTGCTGTGTGGAAAGAATAGCAGTTAGAAGATCCTGTTGCTTTTCTTCCAATAATGGTGCTGAAATGTGGTTGTTGAAGCTTTCATTTTTACTATAGACAGACACAGCAATTTTGGATTTTTTGATTTTCTTTTGCATTTTGACTTCACATAAATAATGCTGGATTTATGATGGACACTCTTACCTGCGTTAGTGTGCATGGTTTTGAATATCAGTTACCTTCTACTACATAAAATGCATTTTATCATAATAGCATTATATCGTCATATGTACAGTTTGTTAAACACTTTTAAATGCATTACCCCTAACCCTAACACCAACCCTACGCATTACATTCAAATTCACCAATACTAAGAGCATAAACAAGACATGTGTGGTGTTCATGGTGGTCTCAAACTGAGACCTGAATTATTTGCACCAGTATCCTTGTAATGATTAGAACAAACACAACATTCCCTCCTTAACAGAGCTACGGTTATTCCAGCTGGGCATGTCTAACACAAAGATTGTTGCCATTTATCTATTTAATAATCTAACAGCTACCCCTTATACAAGTAATTCTTACCAGATTGACATATAACTGCACTTCTTTATTCTTTCTTGCTTACAAAATAGCAATGATTATGCCTTGGGGAGTATTTAACTGGGATTTGACTGTCTGCACAAGCTATGGTATGTATCACACAGATTTATGTTAATAAATTATTGTGCTCTGGTGATACAGATACTGGATCCAATGACCTGGTTTCACAGAAGTGCAAAATATTATACCTTCCTCCTCATTTAAATAAATAACTGGCTTAAAAGCAGTGCACCCCAGTACACAATGCATATTTATTTTATTTATTTATTTGACATTTGTTTACCAGGGTGGTCTGACTGGGTCTACAGAACCTGTTTTCAGCAGAGGCCACGGGGAGAAAAGCTCCACATACAGTACAATACAAATACAGTAAAATCCAATCCAATACAAATGACATGAGAAATACTATACAAAAATATGCCACAAGGTATTACAATATATATTACACATACCCTGGAACAGACTTCCCATTCATGTCAAGCAGAGCACTTCACTCGCCCTCTTTAAGAGAAATCTTAATGACAGGATGGGCAATAGGAAGTTCATCCTGGGATCACATCAGTGGCCTTGCTTGACAGGGGCACTGTTAACTAACTTTGGGCAGAATGATGCCAAGCAATCTTCTTGGGCTAGGCTTATATAAGCTCCAGGGCCATTAGCCTAGTACACACCTATGAACATCTAGACAATTCTATACAGTTAAAATATTATAGACAGTAATAGTCACTCTCACCATATACATAGCCTATGAGTAGATAGTGTCCAAAAATAGCGTGTAGGTAGAGCAATATTTGACATTGACTGTTATAGTACATGAAAAAATAGAATGTTGGTTTCAGTTAGGAAAATAATAGCCTGAAAGTTAGTGATGCAGAAAGACAGTGAGAGAAAGTTAAAAAGAATAGAAGCAATAAAGCCTGATCAGTAGCTTATGGATATGGTATAGAAACAGAGGAGGCGTTAGGAGAGCCTTAGGATCTTGCAGACTGTGAAGGAGTGAAATGTGACAGAAGAGGTTGATGCTAATGTGGAGAAGATGAAGAGCTGAGAATTACGCAAACTTTATGCAGGAACAGAGCTACGTATTTTTGTGATGATTTTTAAAGAGGCTTTGACATGGGTTAGGCCAGGCATAGACCTGGTAGCTACAGTTAGTGAATTCCATAGTATAGAGACAGAGTATGAATACAAAGTGACCTGGTTTTCTTGTAGGTTTTAAGATAGCTAAGAGATTTTTGTATTCTGATTGTAGAGCTTAATTTGGTCTGTAAAGTATGACTAGATTGGCTAGTGCAGGGCAGGCAGTAGGCTTGAAAATAAGGTTATGCAAGGTGGCTAGCTGAATAAAGGCAAGTTGGTCAGGGAGCTCAAGTCAGTTTAGTTCTAGTAGTGGTTTACAGTGGTGTGTGTGATATCTAGAGTTTGTGGCAAACTTTGCAACTTTGTTGTAGCACTTTTCCTTCTTGCTTAGGGTAGACGTTTGTAAGGTAGGACAGGAGCACCATAAAGAAGGGAGGGAAGTAAAAATGTTTTTGCAAGGGTAGTCTTGGTTGCTGCAGTAAAGAAGTGTTTGTTTCTATATAACAGCCCCAGTTTTTGATAAGTTTTCTTTACATTTTGTTGTATATGGGGGTCGAATAAAAGTTTATTGCCAATGATAACTGGTAGAAGTTTGCTTTCCTGCACTCTTTCTATGACAATGTCATCAAATGCAAGGATGTTGACATGATCAGTGACAGAGGAGGTGTTTTTAGGGTGAAGGAGTACTAGTTTAGTCTTCTTTGTATCAAGAAAGAGTTGGGCATTTCTTAGCCAAGATTCGACTGCAGTAAAGGACTGTTGAGTTTTTGAAAGTAGTTCTGGTAGTGACTGAGCAATACAGATTATGGTGGAATCATTAGTGTATTGAATGAGGGTTCCAGCATGAGAGGCAGTGTGAAGGTTGTTTGTGAAAATGTTGAAGAGTAGGGGTCCGAGGATAGAGCCTTGAGAGACTCCAGTAGGGTTATGCAGAAAGGGTGAGAGTTCATTGCAGCATTTCACTGCTTGTTTACGATCCTTGAGGTAGCTCTGAAACCATTTTACTGTGTTGTCTGAGAAGCCTAAATTAGACAGTGTGTTCAATAGTACGGGGTGAGACACTGTGTCAAAGGCCTTGGAGAGATCAAGAAAAACTGAGGCTGTATAGCATCCTGCATCTCTGGCCTTGTTCACAGTGTCTGTAAGGGATAATAGAGTTGTAGCATTTGGCATGGTACTGTAAGTAAGGACACAGCTTAGCTGCATCTGAGGAATGGCCAAAGCTATATATTTAGAATATTGGCTTTAATGTACCAGACATTTTGACAGAGGTGAAAGATTGTCTCAATTTAATGGCAAATGTAGTGACCATTATGCTAAACAATTAAATGGCCTGAAGTAAGCCAAAAAGCAGCCGTCAGAAGCCCAAAATGGACAGTCTATTGCCATATCATTATATTCGAGAAGAACAAAGGAACGGACATTTGAATGCAATTATAAAAAAAATATATATAAAGTTGAAATCATCATACAACACAGTATGAAGATGATTCTGTTTAATTAACCATTTTTGGAGATTTCAACATGCTTTAGAATATCAGAAGAAATAGTAGCTGCATGATCTTGGGCTTCACCACCCTCATGTGGACAAAGACTCCAGGAGACAATACATTGAGCTGGATATTAGCAAAGACACCAGTCCACCTTTGTGCCACTGGAAGACTAGAAAAACTTCTGAGTCATCATCTATCAGTTTTTATTTTCTGGAGATACATTCCACCTGCAAAAAGGTAAGATAATCAGGAAGTTAAATAATTGTATGCCGCATGCCACTGAGATGAATCAAAAACTGGTGGGCTGGACGTTTTGGTAAACTCTTTAAACGTTAGAGATCACTAAAGAGACTCTTACTAACATATTATTAGAAATCCTTATATATTCCATAAACTGAGGTATTTTTGTAGGGTAAAACTTTGACATGGATCAATATCCCTGTAAGTAAATTAATATTAGAAAGGGATGGAACCTGGAAAGTTACAAGAAGCTAGCTTATGAATATCACAAAAAACTTCCACTAGAACAAAGGTAAAAAGCATATTAGACAAGCCCATCATAATTACTACTTCCATGAAGAAGAAAAAAAAAGTAATCTGGATAATCGTTTTCAGTTTTGAAAGGAGGTAAACAACCTGCTTGGGAAGGCAGACAATAATGGCTCCAATTCTATCTCCTTTATGTCTAATCTAAAAGCAGTCATTGTCTGCCAAAGATACTTTTCCACCTACTAAGAGATTTAGTAAAAAAACAGACATGCAACGCTCCAGGAATTAATGAAGAATAAGTCCTTTAACAAAATGCACATGGCAGTAAAATATAGCACTCTGCTTTTTTCTTACAAAGACATCATCAGATTGGGGTACTTATGCACAGGTTTAAATCATAATTAAAAAGACACATGACGTATAAAGCACTGTTGGAACAGAAACTCATAAAATGATTCAATAAGTTACTACTTTTACAACAATGGTCTAGAGCCCCAAACACTCTTAAAATGCAAGCCTTTGTTAATATCTGGGTGTCTGTAGGCTTTTCATTTAAGCTGCAACTGAAACTCTTTGAAGTCTGAATTGTTTACTGAGGTCTTCACCTCTAGGGCATATTTTCATACCATTGAGCACATAAAACTTTATATATTTCTTATGAACTTTCATATGCATTGTCAACACAATGGTTCTTGATAGTATAATAATGTTCATAAATGCAGCACCTTAATTTTCTGGTGGCACACCCTTCATAGAAGGCTTTTCAACCTGAACAGCTGGCTGCATAAATAACACTAACAGTCAGGCAAACAAAAAAAAAAAAACAAATGTTTTGTAAGATGTATTGGTAGAAACATGAAAAATAAGAACTATGTGCTACATATCTATAGTAATTGCATGGATGACATTTAAAACAACCTTGCTTGTTGAATCATTTCTTAATTTTCTTATCCTTGATCTCAGAGGTTTTTTTAAATTAGGACATTTCTTTGTCATGAATGTTAGTTTATGACAAAAAAAGACTGTAAACCTTATCAAATGCACCTAACATGCACCAGTTTGCTAATGAAGATCTGGTTTAGTCTTATTTAAAGCCAGGATGCAAAGCCTATTTGTTCACTGTGTCTGTTGCTTACTAGACCTAATTTTTATGGAACTTATTTCAATATTATTAGCTGAACCCAACGAGAGATCATCATTCCAGAGGTATGTGATATGAGTTAACCTCTTGAGGTAAAACTCTCTTGACATAATATCCATATCTTCTCTAAACTGATCCTTGCCTGTTGCAGACCTAGAGGCTTGAATAGACTAACAACAATGTTCAGTTTAAAACAAAACTATGCTTTTGCTGTATTTTTAAATAGCAATACATCTAAAATACAGTTTCCTCCAAATGGCAATTGTATAAGAGTTTCAAAAAAAAATCAATGTCATTTTTTTTCTAATGAAGAATTTAAAGAGCTGACATCACCTTCCCGCATAAGAAGGTGTTATCAATCACATATTGCCAATAGGAAAGATAGCTTATTAGTGATTGCTGACATGCATGTTTTATATTCAGTTATACCATAATTGTTGAAGGTTGAATGTTTTTCCAACATTTAGTTGACCAGTGGAATTCACTATTGCTAAACAATTTTGTAATCAGAATTATTAAACACTGTATTAAATAGTTGTTTTATGTTTAAACACACTATTTACAAACACAAATATTACCTTGCCTTCCCGTTTCTTACTCTGCACTCTTGTGTGTTTCCTTCTGCGACTTGTATTCTGTACACCCTATTCTTCCAACCATTTTATTGCTGATAATGATGGCGGCTTATCTGTCCCCAGCATAAAATAATATACTTTAGATGAACTTTTCAATGATGCTTTGAGCAACTTTGCTGAAGAACAGACATGGCAGGAGTACTCAGGATACTGTGCTTCCTCTGACATGGTAGGAGTACTCAGGATACTGTGCTTCCTCTCACATGGTAGGAGTACTCAGGATACTGTGCTTCCTCTCACATGGTAGGAGTACTCAGGATACTGTGCTTCCTCTGACGTGGTAGGAGTACTCAGGATACTGTGCTTCCTCTGACGTGGTAGGAGTACTCAGGATACTGTGCTTCCTCTGACATGGCAGGACTACTCAGGATACTGTGCTTCCTCTGACATGGTAGGAGTACTCAGGATACTGTGCTTCCTCTCACATGGTAGGAGTACTCAGGATACTGTGCTTTCTCTGACATGGTAGGAGTACTCAGGATACTTTGCTTCCTCTGACATGGTAGGAGTACTCAGGATACTGTGCTTCCTCTGACATGGTAGGAGTACTCAGGATACTGTGCTTCCTCTGACATGGTAGGAGTACTCAGGATACTGTGCTTCCTCTGACATGGTTGGAGTACTCAGGATACTGTGCTTCCTCTGACATGGTAGGAGTACTCAGGATACTGTGCTTCCTCTCACATGGTAGGAGTACTCAGGATACTGTGCTTCCTCTGACATGGTAGGAGTACTCAGGATACTGTACTTCCTCTGACATGGTAGGAGTACTCAGGATACTGTGCTTCCTATCACATGTAAGGAGTGCTCAGCATATTAAATCAGCACTATTAGAACTGCTGAGCATCACACCCCGCTTACTCATTGCACGTATGATTACTTTTGACATGCTGCATAGTGTATTTCATCTGTTTTTGCATAGCACAGCTGCACAGCAAAATCTGTTAAATCCCAGCCCATGCAAGAGATTTGATTCTTATATTTAAGAGCATTTCTAAAAATATATATGTCATTAATATTTTATTATATTGGAACTTTTACTGTGGCTGAAGTATATAGGCTGAGCAGAAGCTTACAATACAATTGAGTGCAGGTTGGTATAATGCAAAATTAGTATTAGACATGACCCTTAGAGCAAGGAAGGCATAGGAATGCAACTGAATAGCACAATTAAAATAGATGCTTTTATGGTAGCCATCAAGTTAAGCCTTACAGATAGGATGCATATGTTGGCCTTATTATTTCCATATCCCTGATAAGTTGTCCTAAGTATATTCTTAATAATTTATGAATACTCTGTTATGAGTGAATCAGTATTCTGCTTATATCAATGAATTTTACTGTCTGTAAAATAAATACAGTATTAATTTTAATGTATCCATTTACTTTATGTTAATGACTCTGACAGAACTAATACACTTTCATTCATATATGATGTCTTTGTGTCAGATTTTAAAGCAGTTTGCACTTGGAACATGGCATAACACCAACAGTTGCAGACACTAAAACAACATGGCAATTCCAAAGAACCACCTGAAGTATTTAAATAAAAGCATTGGCATAATAGTGTAGCTTGCAGACTACATACAGGTCCATACAGCCTTGACCCTTCATGATGCCCATATAAGATAGTAAAAATAACTGACACAGAATTTCACATGGATCTAGCATTCCCATCCAAATGTTTAGAAATTTACATAACAAGATGGTTTCCTTCTGAAGAGCGATCATCCTGTAGGTGAATATCCTGATGATAGAGAAGCTACTACGAAGTGCTGCATGCACTGCAGCTAGGGGGTGCTGTGTCTTGTAGTAGGACTCAGGGTATTGCTCCATTCTCTAGTGTGGTGCTCAGTGGTTGTCAGCTCTTATTAGACCATCTTTCTGACAAGGAAATTATCAACAAGTAATCAGTGCACAAAGAGCAGATTTTGGTTATGTATGACTTGTGTATATTAGACAGGAATACATGCAGCTAGAGAGCAAATCTTATACTATTCCAAACAAGATTCTGCCTTTCATTAGAGACGCTTGCATCTATGACATTCCAGAATCATACTGCAATACAAAAGGAGTGTCCCAGACTGTAGTCTCATCCATCCTGAACGAGTTCCAGACTGCCAATTGTTATAAGCCTGGGAATTACATAAAGCTTCAAATGACATCAAGTGAGTGCCATGCTGTCATGGGATTGGAGTTATGCATCTTCCTGGAATACTAAAGACTACAATAAAGTTGTTTCCAGCCTTGAAGTTGATATGTGCATAAACCATAAGGGGTTACACTCATTCAGCTGCCAGAGCATATCTGCAGCAAATGGAAGGATGGATCATTCAGACCAGACAATCATTTCCTAGTGTCATACAAGACAGATTTATCTAGAAAGTCAGTGTCCTACAGCACTTCTTGACCCAAAGATGTGTCTGCTCCTGCTTTCAGATGATCATCCTGTGTATTGTCGACCTACATTTTTCGACATATGCAAATGGTTGACAGCTGTGTGAGATCAACAGTCTTTGGGGAAGGGGGAAATGCCATTTCCCTGGGGATTCAGCAATCTCAGCATTTGTATTTATAATTAGCAGGGGGTTGGTAGGTGCAGGTGGCTTCCCCCCACAAAAACATGTTTTTTTTTTCTTTGCATTTTCTAAGGATTAGCCTCGGCGCATGTGCTGTAGCATGTCAATGTGTTTTTATCAACATAAAGCTCATAATTATCAGGGTAATGGAGATGCAGGGGGCTTGCCCCCCTGCAAGAAAACAGGTGTTGCATGAGTCCCATTGTCTTCGATGTTCTGGGTTTCTGACCTTCCTGTCTTGATGTTCTGTCCTTTTCTCTTCTAAGTTTTGATCAAGTAATATAGACCTATATATACACCTTGTGTAACAATGCATATTTTGTGCTGAAGCAATAAATGAGTTAATTTCCTGGTACAATTGGCTTTCTTTTACATTACTTACCAGCCTTTACTGTACACTCGTACTTCCTAATGTTATTTTGCTGTACTCCAAACTGTGGATGAAAAGGGTCCATTTTGGGTCAATCCATTAGTCTAGTTAGCAAATGTAAAATTAATTACTTTCATATCTATGATTTTAACAGTGCCTAAGCAGAAGACTTTCTTTCTATTTGTGCGTGTTTGTAATGTGACCTTAAACACCATGTTGGAGGTTGCCTAGCTGAAAGGGAAAATGCAACATCTCATTCTCAAATCTATCTTGCTGTTCCAGCAGTAATGATACCTTTCCAGTTTGTTTGAGGCCTTGGGTTCAAGTCTCAAAGAAGAACTAAAAATTTTGTTTCACTTCTGTGATTTTAATGGTGTGTGTGTGTGTGTGTGTGTGTGTGTGTGTGTGTGTGTGTGTGTGTGTGTGTGTGTGTCTGTGCAGAAGCTCTTGGTCCAATGGCTGTGACACCAGTGCAGCATGCTGGAGGTCTTGGGTTCATGTCCCAAATTATAGCTAGTATTTTCCTTTCAATTTTATAATTAGATGTTGGTAGGCATTATATGGCATTGATTAAATGCATTTATTTATATTAGTGAAAGTGAACACAAAAGATGTTACTTTGTGTGTAGTTTGCGTTCCTTCACAGGTTTGAAATTAGTTCCATACCATGGATAAGAGATATTTTACTTCTGAGTTTACTTTAATGTCCTTCCTCTGTATAACAGAGCTAACTGACATATCACAGTGTACCTACAGTAAAAGCAGCAGTAACGTTTAGGAAGATAGTGCTGCTTACGAGCACTGCCATAGAACTATAAATGGTTACTGCAACACTCTACCTTTACAACACTGAAAACATAGCTAACATAACATAGCAGCCCTGATATATACATATTTTTATATTTATATCTATTTACATTTTTTAATGTACAGTTTTTCACACCCACTCACACATAACCAATCTGTAACAGATGATTTGTGCTCATACCCAAGTCAGTCATTTAGGATGAAAATATTCATTATTGTATTCTAACATTGCATTCGTTTTTTCTTTAGGTTAGCAGTTCCTCTGTCCTTTACCTTCGCAAAGTTCGTACTTGTGCAGCAGTCCACAAAGAACAGCATCTGCTACAGCTTCATGCTCATCTGATTTCTCTTGCGTATCTCTCTCAATCTTTTGCAACATGACAGTTTCAATTAACTTAAATTCCAGCTTATGTGGGAACATCTGGCACAAATTGAAAATAAGTTGCACAATACATTTTTGACAATATTCATCACTTTTAGGCCTCACCTTTGCAATTATGTTTCCTGAATATTGAATTACGAAGGTATAATGCATTGCCAATTAGCACAAAGTCATCTCTCAAGCCATCAACAAACAAGCAAATGAGGTGTAAGATGTCAAGCTGAAGTTCAGGATAATCTGTTGTGCTGAATGTTTTCCTACTGTGTTATCTGAAAATAGTAATTTAATGGTTCACCTTAAGTTTCACAAAGCAGTTCCATACTTCTGAGTAGAAACTGGAATCCATCTGCAAGTTAAATACAATGCTTTGGTTTTCCTTTTACTGTTTTAGCTCTTATATTTTATCTGTGTATGGCTGTGGTACATGTACCTGTGTTAGACTGGCTTCCTGCTTCAGGCTGACTCGCTGTCTAATAATACCTCTCAGCTGTCCAGATTTTCACAGAATGTCAAGATTAAATTTCTGCTTCATATTTGTGGTCTGTTCCTCATAAAATGTATGTTTTTCTGGCAAATCACCGAGGAGTAAAGTCACAAAATAATGCCATACTCTAGAATTTCAGAGTTCATATCCATTAACAAAATGAATACTAACACAAATCCTGTTATTTTAGCAACTTTCTAAGTTTATAAGAGTAATATTTAAAATATGTCCCTATTTTTGGGCCTTTGTTGCCCCTCTGTTTTAGGATTTGTCCAGATTTCTTGTCCTAAGAGGTTGGGAGGTATGTGTCTAATGTCCATTTCTTACTGAATAGAGTCTGTCTTCCCAGTAATACTAAAAAAGATAACATAGGTATCAGAAAATAACACAAATGAATAAAGTTTGCACATGAAAGAATAAGGCAGATCATGGTATGCACTTAACAGATCTGAAAGCATGCCCAAAACTATAATCATATACAACATTACAGACGGACAGGTTTTAGGTCTTTAAAATTAAAAGAAAAGGTTCATTGCATATCCCTAGATTCTCGGATCTAGAGTCTTTTATGATGGTCATAAAATGATGTATATTTTCTTTGATTTTACATTTTTAGCATAGTGAGTCACAGAATCATCCCAGGAGTTTGAATATCTTACTCTGTACCCAGACATTACATCTGTTCTCATACTGTGCTCAAGCAATGTTTTGTTGTTTTATTTAGTAGCTGCTTTCCTCTTTTTTAGGGATAACCTAGGAGCACTGTCTGATTAATTGACTTGCACAGACACACAGTATGCAAATAGAGGCTGGGGAATGAAACTCGGGACTACAGGATGAAGGTCTTTAATGACCAATAGCCTTACTGCTTCATTCATTCATTAATTCATTCATTTTACAAAACTGATTGTGCTGAGGAGAGTTACTGTGGCAGTAAACTTAGAACAAAGCACATTTCCCTATCTAGTAACAGTACTTCCCAATTTATTGAGCAGGATCCACAGGTAATTTTAGTATAGCTGATTAATATACAGATGTGTAATTCCTCATGTGTATCCTGAGTATGCCTCAGTATCTTCACTCATGAGCTCAAAATCAGATACACATCCATGAGGCATCCTCACTAGGTACCCAGACCACCTGAATTGTGTCATCCCAACTTGGATGAATAGTGGCTCCACTTAAATATACTAACTCCATAGTCACATGACCAAGGCCAAAAAACAGATGTCATGAATGGGAAAATAAGTGCCATACAGGAAAATATAGAGGACACAGTGATATACCTATCATCCAGCCAAATATGTAGGCACTTACACCAACAAACTCTTCATAAACATCTAAGAAATTATGCAAATATGCCAATTTTAACATACACTACACACATTACATTACCTTAACAGAAATTTTAAAAAAGCAGCTACAACAGTGACTTTAACTTAAATGTGAGCTCACCACATTTTCATCAATATTACTGGCAAAAACATTAATAGTCTTGACAAAACAACAGCCTTCCTTTATCATGGAAAAATCATTAATTAGTAACTAGTAATCTGGGCATTTTTTATTTATTTATTTTGACATTTGTTAACTAGGTATGTCTGATTGAGCATGAGCCCTTTTTCAGCAGAGGCCTGGGGAGAAAAGCTCTAAACAGAACACATTATAGATATATAGAATAGTTATTTGTACAAAAAAGCTTCAAACACAATCATAAATGTAACTACAGAAATAGCTATATATGCAAACTAAAATTCTAAAATACAGTACAAATTAAATAAAGTAGCAGACATTGGGGTAGATTATACAAACGAACATGGTAGTTACTATAGTGGGTAACAGAGCAGATAAACACACTTAGGAGCATATATATTAGACAAAGGATATAACCCAGTAGAGTAGACTTGAGCCATTCATAGTCAGAACAGACAGAGAATGGGTAAGTGAAAACTAAGTAATGAGAGAAGAGAGTTAGGTTGGACTTAGGCAGGGGCAGATCCTAGAGTTCAGTAAATTTTCATTTAGAGCTTTTTGAATTCGTGAGGACTGGATATAGTTCTGGTGGTCAGGGATAGTTTGTTCCAAGATAAGGCAATTGAGTAGCTATATAGATGTTGGTCAATTGTTCTTTTGGGCTTGTAGATTTCCAAGAGGGACTGGTCAGAGGTCCGAAGAGTCCAAGTAGGAGTACAAAGAGAGATGGGGGAGGAGATGCCAGGGCAGGAGGTGGCTTTGCTGAGGATGGAGTGAATAATAAGCAGTTGAGGCAGTAGAGCTGGTGGGGGAATTCTAATCAGTTTAGAGATTTGAGAGAGGCAGTGGTGGGGGTTGTATTGCTGGTATGCAGCATACCTAGCTACTTTGTTGTGAGTTTGCGCTTAGTTTTTTAAGAGGATCATAGGTTGGTTAAGATCTGAGAGCCATAAAGAAGACTAAGTAGAAGGTAAGCATAGACTAGGGAGAGTCTAGAGTCTTTGGTGAGGATTTTTTTTATTTCTGTAAAGCAAGCCCAGTTTTTGGTGTGTCTTTTTTATGTAATAATGGATGTGTAGGTCAAATGTGAGTTGATTGTCAATAACACACTCAGGAGCTTGGTATGTGTTTCTACGTTAATGACAGTGTTGTTTAGAGATGTGATAGAAAAAGTAGATTTAAGATGAGTGAGGGATTTTGGGAGGAATGAGAAGTTTGTTTTTTTTGGGACTGAGTATGAGTTTATTATCGATAAGCCAATTTTCAACAGAGTTGAAAGAGTTTTGTGTTAAACTTTGAAGGTCAGAGAGATTATCGGAAATGGAGATGATCATGGAATCATCTGCATATTGTCTAAGAGAAGAGTGATAACAGGAGGTGTTGAAGCAGTTAGAGAAAATATTAAATAGTAGTGGGCCTAGGATGGAGCCTTGTGGAACTGCCATCTTGATAGTGAGAAAGGGAGAGAAAGAAGAGAGCCATTTGACATACTGCTGTTTGTTAGTGACGTAGCTTGAGAACCATGTAATAGTAGGGTTAGAGGGACTAAGATCAGACAATATGGCAAGGAGCTTGGGGTATGAGACAGTCCCAAATACCTTTAACAGTAACATGAATGACAAGCATAACATTGTTTATCTGCGGTATCAAGATTCTGTGAACTGTTGCTGTAATGTCATGCCTAGAGTGGGACATACAATCCTGCTATGATAAAGCTGATAGATAGCTTCATTAGGAAGCTGAAATACTTGTTCATATATTAGCCTTTCATGAAATTCCCATTTTACACTTGATTTAGTACTTATTTTCAAATGAAAAATGTACTCTGCCTTGTAACATTTTCAGGCACATTATTCAACCATGCCTAGAAGGAACAATCTCCTTTTGCAGGAATCAAACCCATCCCATCACTATTACCAATCAGCTGTATCCTGACTGCTCATGCTGCAGAGATAGGTCTAACATGCATTAGGAGCATCACTTTTGAAGGGAATTCTGCACTTCAATATTCCAGTGGTTATCCATCCAGTATGTAGGTGTGTGTGGTGTTACAAATGTAGGAAGAGAGTGTGACATACGTAATACCCTTGCTTAAGACACTCCTGTCTGACACAGTTATTGTGCAGACAGATAAGAACAGATGCCCAACACCACACTATGATGCAATGCATTGCACAGTGTTGCATATTGTTGGCATCTACTACAGGAGGTAGCAATGGATATTGTCACAAACTAATGAATGTTATAGCAGCATGTCAGACTGCTGTCAATTAAATGAGTATACTCATGTACACACAATTGTGATCAGTCCTATATCAGTGTTCTGTGGTCAAGGAAGGCTTCTCTGTATGTTTGTACACATACCACCCGAGAACTGGAGTACACTGCTGTGCACCACAGTATTCAATGCATGTACCATAGTACTCAATGCATGTGCCAAAGTAGCACTCTCACCATGACATCAGCAGAACAAATATCTACCGCCATGAAATCCAAAGCTACATTCATGTGTTCATGCAACATAACAAGGAATAAGACTGATGTGATGTAATGGTTGCTGTGTGATGTCAGTACAGTCACATAAAATGAATCCCTATGTTAGAAATGAACATCAAGCTGTATAACTCCCCGAGCTAACAACATGGTTAATAATCACATGTGCTGCAGTGGAACTGTTACCAAAGCTGTTGAGCTGCACCTATGTGAAGTCATTCAATCAGCTGTACTTTATTTGTCCATAATGTTTATCTGCTAAAATGGATGGGTCAGGCCTCTACCACTCTATACATATATACAAAGTATAATTGGAAGGGATGTGTTTCCTGCAGAACAGTTAAGGGCAGAAATGCTTATAATTACTCAGTTTTGTTTTTGGAACACCTGCCTAAGTAAAATGAATACCATAGTGGGATCAATGAATTTGCCATGGTATTAGTGCATCACCAGTTGACATATGTGTGGTTATGTGAAATCATTACATCATGTGTATGAATCAAGGAATATGTATCCCTAAAATTAAATAGAAAGAATATTGCTGTAAATCAGACAACATTGCCTGATGCTAGTATACCCAGACCCACCTGTGGCCCTCTGCTGTTGTTCACAGGTTCATAGATTAGTACTAGGCTAACTGCCCTTGTGGGCTATTTTAAGCCTAGTCAGTTACCCCATGTGAGGATCAAACCCTGCACCTTGTGTCTGTAAAGTAAAGAGCTTAACCATTAAGTCAACTTCCTACCTGCATCACTGTGATGGTAGAACAGCAATTCTGCAGAATGTGGATATAATCCCATATTGGAATGCCTGCCTTATTTAGGCAATAACAAACATTACATCATCTTATGGCCTCAGTCCCGAGGAAGTGTGTCACTACAACTGCTGTGGAATGATAATCTATTCAAATGACAGCATCAGTCTTCAATACAGCCTTTCCAAAGAAAACAACATTTGCACAAGAACATAGCACATGTGGGTGATAACACTGTTAAAAACATGTACACTGATGTAAGCAGTGACGTCCAGATTTTAACTATATACCTAATATCGCAAGATAATGAAGGTTTGCTAAACTGCAAGTGCAACAACAGATTTATTTGACAACTGTGACACTGCACATTTCAATGGATAACATCACCATTATGCATTACCTTCTTCATGTTTCTAGTAAAAGTGGTTGCACGGCACAAGCGGACTATATAGATATACATCATTTATGTATTTGCAGCCTGTTCTGTACAGTAATAGGAAGAAACACACGCTCATAAAAAAACAGTCATCACTGTAGTCAAAATCCCTACCTTTCTACTGAAGCAATCTATACACAACTGTATTAGACACACATGCCACAGGAGCATTCTGACTGCATGTAAGCCACACTGCATCTTTAAATAGATGACATCAACTGTGTTATGCAAAGTAGATATGTATACAAAAATGACTTCTACAGCTGTTTGTGATTTTATATGTTGTAAAAACCAAGAGGTGTAAGGCACTCCTGCATCCATTTGCATACACACACACACACACACACACACACACACACACACACACACACACACACACACACACACACACACACACACGCACACACGCACACACACACACACACACACACACACACACACACACACACACACGCACAGACACACGAGTTAGGAGAGTCTCACTGCCATATTAAAACTCCCTATCTATCTACTGCCACAATCTACACAGGTGTATTATACGCACGTGGCACAAGAGAGCTTTGACTGAATATGTGCCACACTGTGTCTTTGAAAGGATGACATATGTGTTATACAAAGCAGATCTGTGTACAAAAATGATTTCTACAGCTATGTGGGATTATAAATGTTGTCAATACTATGAGGTGTAAAATACTCCTGCCTCCATTTACATTCACACAGGAAATTCTTATTGCTTTATTCGAACTCCCTACCTATCTACTGACACACTCTACATACAAGTGTATTGTAGGCACAATCCAAAGGAGAGGTCTGATTTTAGTGGTGTTAGAGTGCATTATTGAAATGATGACCTCATGGGTTCATAGGTAGGTACTAGGCTATCAGCCCAAGGGCCTAAGTAAGCCTAGCCAACAAGGTTCCCTGGCATTCATCACCCAAGAAAATTATTTTCCTGTGCCCCTGTCAAGTAGAGCCACAGAAGTGATCCCCGGGTTGAATTTCCTATTTCCCATCCACTCATCAAGATTTTTCTTGAAGAGTGCTAATGAGAAGCTTTGTTTGATATAGATGGGTAGCTTGTTCCAGAGTATGGGAAGTCTCTGGGACAGGAATCTATCCCTCCAGCATGTTCTGTTTATTGTGGTGACAAGGTTTAGGTCCCTAGAGTGTGTAGGCTCAGAGGGATTGGGATTTCTTTAGGTGGAGCATGTCCAACAGCTCTGGGTTTGACATAGCTTTGTATGTTAGGCAGAGATCACCTCGGAGTAGGTGATACGTGACGGAGTAAAGCTGGAGTTTTTTGAGATGGTCACCATAGGCCATCTGTTTGAGGCCTATAATCCTCTTTGTGAGGTACTTCTGTGGCCTTTCCAACTGTTGTAGATGTCTTGTGAGGTACATTCCAAAAGGGGCATTGTACTGTATAATCGGTCTAATGAGTGATGAGTAGAGGGGAACAATAATCTCTTTTTTTCTGGATGAGAACCATTTTGTGATGAGGTGTGCCATGTAGAAGGATTTCCTGACCACTGTGGTGATGTGATTATCAAAGGAGAGACTACTGTCCACCTTGGTCCCAAGGTCTCTTATCACACTTTCGGTGGTAAGTAGACTGCCGCCTATGTGGTAGTTCATGGGTACAGAGGTTTTACCAAAAGGGATGAAAATGCACTTTTTGTCATTGAGCTTGAGGCCATGGCTCTGACACCAGGCATCTGTCTCAGTGAGGCCCTTCTGTAGGATGTCCACATCATTTGGGGACTTGATTATGGCTCCTAATTTTCAGTCATCTGTGAACTTTATTAGCCAGAGACCTTCTGTGTTAGCCTGTACTTCAGATAAGTAGATACTAAACAGGAGAGGACCCAGGACTGTACCATGTGGTACTCCACTTGTCACTGGTTTGAAGTCGGATTTGGAGTCTGTAGCTTTTACAGTGTGGGTTCTGTTAGTGAGCCAGCTGGCAACCCATCTTGTGACATAGGGATTTACACCTAGTTTAGAGAGTTTATCTATAATTCCATAATAGGAGATGGTGTCGAAAGCCTTGGCGATGTCAAGATAGGCTGTGTGATCCACCTTACCCTCATCTACGGCTTTGGTGACAGCTTCAAAGAAATCAATCAGGTTCAGGAGACATGATTTGCCTTTCACAAACCTGAACTGGGTGGGGTCCAAAGTTTGGAGGTTACCAATATCTTTGTTTATAAGTTCTATGATGGTACATTCCATGGCCTTGCAGACCAGGCTCATCAGGCTAATAGGACGATAGTTCCCAGGGTCCGTGGTGGCTCAACCTTTAAGGAGTGGAACAACTATTGCTGTGCACCATTCAGTTGGCACAAAGCCTGAAGTGAGGCTATGAATGAACATAGTACTTAGGTGGGAGGCCAGTTTGTTCTGAAGTTCATGTAAAATGCAGCCTGGGATGTTGTATGGTCCCATGGATGCTGTGTTCTTGGCTTTAGGGAGTGCAGTTTTTACCTGCATAGTTGTGATTACAGGGACTCTGCATTCTTCTGATATAGATATGGGCCCTTTAGGGGGTGAGAGGGGATAAAGTTAGCACTGAACCTATCTGTCAGGATGTTGGCAATATCAGTTGGTTCTGTAATTTTCATGCCATGCACAGCAGATCTGGGTATTGCCATTGAGATTCTTGACATAGCTATAGAATGCTTTGTGGTTGTCTTTAGAATCAGTGGCCATTTTGTTTTTGTAACTAACTTTGGAGGATTTTATGAGGGATCTCAGCTTCTTACTGAGGCTGACCAGGGAGCTCCCCCACTCATGGGATTTTACTCTCTTTTGCAACACATTTCTTCCTTCTGTTGTAGAGTTTGTTTATGGCAGGGGACCACCAGATTGGCTTCCGGTTTTTGGAGGATAGCATCTTGGTTCTGTTAGGGATAGCATGATCCAGGCACTTGTGTAAGTGCTTATAGAGTGCATTTGTGTAGGATTCAGCAGTCGTAACTGTATCATCCATCTGCATGGGTGTCATGAAGTTCACCACTTCTGTCTTAAGAAGCATGAAGCTGGCTTTGGAGAAATTTTGTACAGTGGTTTTCTTAATGGTGGCTGGGGGTGGGATGTGGATATCTAGGGTGATTAGCTTATGGTCGGATCTGACCAACGAGTAGTTGACCTCAGGTGTGGAACACCAGTCGCTCATGCTGGTAATGACTAGGTCCAGGATATTGTTGCCCCTGGTAGGGGTGTGGATAAGTTGATCCAGGGCATTGGAGTTTATGAATTCCAGAAAGTGTTGAGTGAAGGAGTTGGTACATGAGTAGTTTTCCCAGTTAATGGTGGTGTAGTATTAGGGTGTTTAGTTGAACCCTAATATTTTATGGTATATCAAGAGAAGAGGAGTGGGAATCCTTGGGCATGTTAGGGGATCTATACCAAGCTCCAATTTGGATTGCAGTTTTGCCCAGAGTTAGTTGCACTTGGATAATCTCGGATGCATTATGCTGAGCAACTAGCCTGGAGGTGTGGATATCCTTAATGAATATGTACACACCCCGCCTTTAGTGTTCCAGTCCAGGTTAGATGGTCAAAAGGTGTGGTATGAATGGTAATGCAGGGGTGCCCTCTGGAGCCTTGAACCAGGTCTCAGTCACTGCACAGATATCGATGTTCTCCACTTTAAGGAGTGCCTCGAGGGAGTGTATTTTGAGGTTTAGACTTCTAGCATTGAGTGGCATTACCCTCCGTTTTTGCTTGCCTGTAACGATTACAGTGGTGAATATGTCATTTGAACCTTGCCTAAAAAGGCACTATGGGGCGGCAAGAGCCTTAGCCAGTATCTGGAATCCCAGGGGCGACAGGTGCAGGCCATCTCTGGCAAAGCATCATGGTCTGTCGACCATGTCATTCCAGGCAGACAGATACTTGATCCCCTTAGAATGACACCAGAAGCTTAGCCAATTGTTGAAGTCAATCATTTTGTCCTTGTAGTGTGGTATCATTCTGGGCAATGGCAGGATGCTACTCAGGGCCACATTCATACCTGCCTGGGCTACAAGATCAGAGAGCTCTTTCATGTCTACAGACAGTATGCATTTGTGGACAGAGTTAAAAGGGGATGTAGGATTGCTCTGACCATGTAAATGTTTCTCACAAGTGGGAGTCAATTGAGCACACCTATTGAATTAATCGTCCAGAGATGCTATAACCTTACCAGCACACACACACACACACACACCAGCACACACAAGTTGATTTTTATGAATTTAGAACCCGCTACCTACCTAGTTACACAAGCTAGAGGACACAGTAGTTAACACAAGCACCACTGCAGAAGTCTGACTTCTATAGCGTGAGAGCGTACTTTATAGAGGATAACATCAGTATTGTGTTTCAGAGAAGATGATATTGGGAGAAGGTTCTGACACTGATCTGGACTCACCCTGCAACGTAAAAGCTTTTCCAGGTTACTATTTTATTAAAACCAGCAGTAGGTAAGTTCATATTTACACAACTCTACACACCCACACAAGTTGACTACTGTGAGATTAGAATCCCCTACCTATCTAGTTATCCAATCTAGGGTATGTAATGCAAATGCCACTACAGAAGTCTGACTTCTACAGTGTGAGAGTACATTTTATATAGGATGACATCAGTTTTGTGTTGCAGAGAAAGTGGTGATGGGAAAAGGGTCTGAGATTGATGGGGGCTCTTCCTGCTGTGTAAAAGTTTCTCCAGGTTACTATTTTATTGAGGCCAGCAGTAGATAAGATCATATTTACGCAACTCTATACAAAGAGTAAGCAAATGAAGGTGGAAAAATTCAAGCCCTGTGCCCCTGACACAGGAATCATGTTATTAATAAATATGTCAGAGCTTTAGTCCTAAGTGCTAACTGGCAGACAAAAGCATTCTAAAACAAAACAAAATGGAATGATATTATAGACTGATTGGAAATTGACCTCCAGGCCTGAATGAGCACTTGTTGAAAAGATGTAGTGAAATTAAACCTATGTTATTTACTCATCAGCTCATTA
The DNA here is from genome assembly GCF_019279795.1 of Protopterus annectens. Classification (NCBI taxonomy): domain Eukaryota; kingdom Metazoa; phylum Chordata; order Ceratodontiformes; family Protopteridae; genus Protopterus; species Protopterus annectens. Next base: position 631,581,983 of record NC_056749.1, read on the forward strand.
CTTTGTGTTTTATAAATCTTCATTTTGTAACCACATTTTAATTCATGTTTTTTTTTCTTAATGTATGCTTCTCTTATGCATATTGTTTGTTTATTTTCATCTGCTCTTTATCAACTATATTTACCATGGACATTTTATGAAATGCTTTTTCTGCTTTTAGTAAGTCACTCTTCTGTTGTTTTACTGACATTTTCATATCACATGATGCTTTTAAGAGCATACGTATATGGATTGTTTAATGCTGTTAAATGATCTGAGATAAAGTATTTTGTTAATGATCAAGACAAAAGTGCACAACCATTTTATAAACTGATTTGCCGTTATATATCCAATAATGAGAGTTTTTTAAAGTTGTTGTCCTGTTTCTTCACATTGCTTTTTGATTTATCATTTACTGGATTACTATAAATTAGAAGGGTCATAGAATAGTATGATAGTGCTAGTCTTTCAAACACTTTTGTAGTTTTGAAATCAGTAAGAGTTGGGTGCTATTCTCAATAAGTTTAACAAATACCTTAGATAAGTTCCCACCATTTTTCTTTTTGTTAAGTAATTGTAATAGATAGGCAATTCTGTAAGTGATAATACTGTTCATTCCAATTTACAATTTTGTTGTTGGAAACTAGGCCAAGACCTACATTTAGGGTCTATATTGGATTATTGAACTTTTAAAAGTTCGACTGTCATATGGTCGACACCATATGATCGAACTTTTAAAAGTTCAAACATCCAAAAAAATAAACTACACAAATAATCTACCTGAGCATTTTAAGCAGGGGGGCAAGCCCCCCTGTGCACCCCAAACCCCACCACTCTTTATATATACCGACTCTGAGATTGCACTACAGTGCAGAAAAGGGAAATCTTCCCATTCTGTGCTGTACGGAGATCTCCGTTAAAACGCTGGAACTTTCAAAATTTTGATCATATGGTGTTGACCATATGACACACAAACTTTTAAAACTTCGAGCATCCAATATAGACCCTAGATTTAGCATGTGGGGAACCTTAAAAGAGACTCTAGGATATGCAGTGGGGCCTGTGAGGAATGATGAACTTCTTCAAAGTCTTGAATGAATCAAACAGATCTTTGAAACATTTTTGGTTTAAGAGATAATGGGTTTAACGGCACATAGCTGGTGGGAATAGCTCTGTATGTGTTATTGTAACTGAACTTGCAGGATGATCAGATAGTGTGTCATTGAATTCTTGACATTGTGTAAAACAGGGAGTGAGGTAGATCACCTATCACTAGTATGATGATCAGATAGCGTGTTATGAAAGTCCTGACTCCTGACGTTACGGCATAATGTGCAAAACAGGGACCGAGGTAGATAACCTATTACTGGTATTTTATTCATTATGAATTCTTAGCTTTCCTGTTATCCTTACTCATACCAACCCACACTAACTCCATCCTACCTTCCATTCTTCACAACCTCCCTCCTTTTTATTTCTTGCAAAAGAAACTCTGTATCTGTACTTGTATTTTGGAGCTTTTTGTCTAAGGACTTCAGTGAAAAGGGCCATTTTGCTCAGTAAGATTGTCTGGGTTAACAATTTTTTTTATTTGACATTTGTTGACTGGGTTGGTCCAGCTGGGCTGAAGCCCTTTTTCAGCGGAGATCCAGGGAGAAAAGCTACACAAATACATAGATATTCTAATGCATAACTACAAAGACATAAAAATATAGCTATATAAAACAAGATTGACACAATTTAAACAAAAATTACAAATTAGAGATAAGACATGAGATTGTAATAGCTTCTAAGAATCAGAAATGTACAGACTATTACAGTACAGAGTAAATATTACACAAATAGAAAAATTTACATTCTTTATCTTCAGTAAAAATATTAAATAACTAATAAAGTAAGTAAGTAGTAAAATTAGTAAAAATGTAAGTAAGCAAATAAATAGATACATATGTGAGGAATGGATAGACCTAGACATATAAGAGCATTTCCCACATATATTAAATGATACCTTTTTATCCAAGAGTTAAGAAATTTAGGCAGCAATGCTTTTAATTGAGGGCAGACTCATTGAAATACCATATTATTGACTTTGCTTCTCTTTTCAAGAGTGGTGCAACCCTGGAAAATGTCTATTTTACTGAGTGTTTTAGGATATACCATATTTGCATGGGGAAAACTCAATAATATGGACTTTTGATTAGTTTGTCCTTGATAGTAAGGAATCAATCCAAAATTAAGCCAAAGTTGATTTTCTGGGGGATACATTTTGTGTGCTTGAGTCCTGTGGGGGTGATGAATATTAAAGTCAACACGTTTCATAGTTTGATATTGCTGTAAAGTGAGAATTTCATTACAATGGCCTAGGCTAAGTTGACAACAGTTTCTTGGTAGAAATATAAATATGTATAATAAAACTTCACTATGCTGTAACAGCTTTACATCTACCATAGTTCCATGGTGTCCTTAACTAAGTATATTGTATTGCAGTTTATGTGATTTGTAGTTATACACCAGTTCTTTTTACCAGGCAAATGAGATGAGACAGATTACTTCTTCACTTTTTGTCACAGTTTGTGGGTATTGGCTCTAATTCCCCATGATCCTGAAAAAAACTTAAACCATGTACCAGAAAATGGAGAACTACATAAATGAATACATGGATGGAAAAGTGTAGTCCTCTTTATAGGGTTATAGAGCTGCTTAAATGTAATAATTTCATGTTTTGTTGTGATTTTATGTTTATATTATAGATGTCTTTGGATACTGACCTACTTTTCATCGAGGACCTAGGTATTCTGATATGTTGTCTGACAAGCAACGTGCTCTGTGGTATATTATTTAGTCAAGCTTTAAAGGAAGGGACAGAGCATATTCATTATATAAAAGACTGCTGACAAGCCAAGGTCTGAAAAAGTAAGCTATATACAAAGGTTGATTGGATTTAGCATGTTTATTCTTAACGGGTTCAGAAAGAGTGGCGCTTAGGAAATCTGACTAAGCAGGCAGCCCGCATATCTCAAACAGTGACCACCAATAAATTCAACAGCAAGGTGGTCCTTACCAATTTGACGCAATATGTGATGAGCTGTAGTTGTTAGATTTAATGAGTTAGCATTTGCTTACTGTATTAAGACAGAGGCAGATTCTATATAAAAGCAAAGATTGCATGCAGTGTGAAATTTTTGCATCTCCTATCCTCAGTTACATATCAAGTGGTCTAACTGGTAGGTGGGAATGCAAGGGAGAATTTGTTTAAAGGCTACTAGCACAATAGTAGTTATTATACAAGATTAGAATATTATTTTAACTACTGTAAAATAATTTTTAAAAGAGTATAATTATTTATCTGTCTACACACACGCACACACACACACACACGCACACACACAATATATATATATATATATATATATATATATATATATATATATATATATATATATATATATATATATATATATATATATATATATATATATGAGAAAGAATTCAGGATGAAGGACAGATATGGATATCAGCTATGGCTGTTCATTCATTATTAAAAAAATAGGCTAAATTACTTGATAGGTAAACAAGTTAGAATAGAATGACTACTCAATTTGTGAAAAATTAGGAATTCATAATTAATTTGTCATTTATTATAACTTTATTTGTTTGAATTCTACTTGCCATTGAATAAGACAGTCAGTAAATGTGTTGGAGTGTTAGAAAGTGTGATGATATAAAATCTACTGCAGATATCAAATATGATGATAGAAGTTACTGTGCTTCCTGGTTTTAATGCACTCATCATGAACACCAGTGATAAAAACATTAAAATTAATATATTATGGTGGTTAGTTTTGTACAGGGCTCTTATAACAGCCAACACACACAGACACATGCACAGCTACTGGTCGGCCTGATTTTAGCAAAGTAATAAAAGTCAACAACAGTTTAGTCCAGACTACATTGCAGACAAGCTAGATTCAAATGAAGCAGGTAAAGTGCAGGTTCAGAAATGAAAGTCTAAATGTACAAACTTTAATTTTGTATCTGAGAAAGATCTTAATACATAGAAGAACCTTCTAGGGTCTAATGGCTTAAAACAGCACTGCACTCCTTACAGTTAAAAGGTAGTTTGACTTAATGCCTCACTGGTCCTACTAATTTTATAATGTTGGTAAAAAATGTTCTGGGATATTACTCATTTGAAAAATCTGTAAATTGCATTTCTTGTTTCCCACATTCTATGTATTAGTTCTGTAAATTACATTTCTTGTTTCCCACATGATGGGTATTAGTTATGATTTGTGCATTTCCCGACATTAAGTAATATTATTGTTAAAACAGTTTAACACAAAAATAAACATAGGAAAATAATTTTCTTGGGTGGCGAAAGCCAGGGAACCTTTTTGGCTAGGCTTATATAGGCCCCAGGGCCGATAGCCTAGTACCTACCTATGAACCTATAAAGGGACTGTGTATTTCTGTCTGCTCCTAGCCCCACATTGTCCTGTCCATTGCAGTCCTGTAGATCATACATTGCAATGCGCTCTGAGACTGGGCATTTCCTTTTAACATGCTACATTTCTCATCTTGCTGCAGCTGTGACTTTTGTTCCTGACATGTATGTATGATTTACTTCCATTGTAGCACATGAGTAGCAGGTACTAAAGCAGGCAGAATGCAGAAAGGGGGAGCAGAAGCTTACTGCACACAGACTGCTAAATAAGCTCAGTAATGACATAGTGTCACTACTTTCGGACATTCATTGGCATTTTTGCACTCATCTCCTCACTGCAGGGGCATTCTCACAGTTGTACACATGAAGAAGGGTAACAGATGAGGATAAGCAATGCCTGTCACCTGACAGCACTATGCCTATTTCCTCAATGAAGCCAGGGATGGAGAGCACACATGGGATGGAAGTGGGGAAAGTGTAGTGGCAACAAGGTGGCTGCAACTGAAATCCATTCAGGAGCATATTGTTTATGTACGACAGGGGGGAATGACATTTCAGCTGTCAAACTAAAGACTACATCTTTACGGTAAATGTTTGTTTTTGTTATTGCTCATATTATTCATTTTACTGTTGCAAACCTTTATTGCAGCACAGTTGCTCTTTTGTATGGTCTTGTAGGACTTCAGTATTGCAGTACAGTGCATTTAGCATTAACCATTCGTGATTAGGTTATTATTATTATTATTATTATTATACATTAGCATATATTGCTAATGTACCTTTATTTAGCACAGATCTGCCACATCCTGTAGCCCATGTTTCATCCAATGAAAACATTATATGCCTATGTATGCATATCTGGTCTGAGTGCACATTCCTGGGTGGTTCCCAACTGGATTATTTTTGTCACATGTGTGTACCCATTGTAGAACCCCCTTTACATATTCTGCAGGCTGCAACATGGGGGCAGCAGTATAGTCTGTATATGCATTTCTGCATATCAGACTGAGCTGTGTCACTATCAGTCTCACCATAATATAATAAGTAATTGTTCATATTTCCTTTGATATATATCTTAGCATGATTGGACTTAGATGTGCTTTTTTAAAAAATTCATGGTTCTCACGCCCCATCTTCTATATAGATAGTATGTCATTAGCAGTTATATCAATGAATGTTTATGCATCTTTTATTCACTGTACCCATTGTTAAATGTGGTCAGGCTCAGCCCCATACCAGGCTATTTCCGCTTGTCCCTATAAACATGGTTTCCCAGCATGCTGTGCTGCTGAGCTTGGGTGCCAGTTGTTCTCTGTAAGACCCCATTTCCCTACTATTTTCTAAAGAAAATCTCTGCAAAGCAAGCATCTGACTTCTGATAGCATATAACTTAGGCTGTACAGCAGCAGTTGACTCCGAATCCTACCTGTAGTTTGCCATACAGGTCTCCAGTAGGAAGAGAGCATCTAATTCATTGCTCCTAATGATAAGAAAGTCCATTTCTAAAGGTCACTTACCGTAGATTTTTTTCTAATAAGGTGCAGACTTTTATGATAACTGTCAGTAATGCCTTCAGTTTGGCTGGAGAAAAAAAAATGACTTTTAATATTTCATCTTTCAGATGTTTTAATATTAGCCAGAGACTAAGTGGCTTTAAAGGTCATTGTCCCATCTGAGCTTGTGTTTTTCATACATTTTAATTTAATATAATTTTTTATAAGGTGGTACATTTTGTTACCCAGGTTATCAATTTTCGGTGGATATTTGAAAGTACTGTCTGACTAAATGACATGATCACAGACATACAGCAAAGAAATTGAGAATAAGGGAATCAAACCCAAACCCAACCCAAGACCACAGGAAGACATCTGAAGTAGGGGAGACTTACCCTAAGCAGCTGTATATACTTGCATTTTTTTAATAATAAGCCCCATATTTAATGATGACTGATTCTGGAGTTTGAGTAGGTTATTTTAGGTTATTTTAGTTTGGATGTCTGTTATCTAAGTACTGTTTAAAAGCCAAGAAGTACTTCAGGAAGATGTAATATTTGTGGATATTTTTTTGTGAATACTTGTATCATTTGGAGGTCTACTTTCATCATATTTTAGATCCCCCACAAAGGTTATTTCTTCTGGTCCTTTTCTGATGATATTCAAGTCTTTTTAAGGAAAGCTGATTGTTTTTAAATAATATTTATTGCTATTTTTGTTTTTAAATAACATTTATTGCAATTTTATTTACACAGATTCTTATAGTTATTTACTTTAACACAGTTCTATGGAGCTCTTCATGTTAAAATAGTTTGGAATTTATTGAAAGCACCATTAAATATTGTTGTGCATCAAACCAGGCAGCTCTTTTAAATGAATATGTACATCTGTGTACACCTGTATTGTTGCCAAGTGGGCTTTTCATCTGAATAAATTAAAACCAAACAATGCTATGTAGCAAAGAGTGTCTCTCTCAAAAAGCTCTGTCAAGCAGAGCAATGCAATAATTTATGTCAGTTTTTCAATATGATAGCAAGCTTGACCTCTATGTGTCACAAAACTAAGGTTAAGATGCTGAGCAGCAAAAATAACACTGCTGTATGCTATGAAGCTTAGCAGAGCACAGCAGCAAAAGAACACAGGTAGCACTGCATCAAAATGTTTAATAGGGCTGTTATAGGGAAACATATGTGGCCAAGCATATCTGGTCACTTAGTTTAGCAGCATAATAGAGTGGAAAGGGAAGGACAGCAAGCGGGGATCAACACACCAGCAGAACTAATAGGACATTCTATGTTTTGGGGGAAGGTATGTTACATTATTGTGTTTGGAAAAGATTCCCCTTTGTCTTAAGAAGAATGGAGAAATGGTTTGATGAATACGACAAATAATGGTAAGATGGATAAAAACAGAGGGTTAGGAAGGTTATTGGGTGCAAACACACAAACATTAAACAAAACAGGACAACAGGATGGGCATCCATACAAAAAGTAGGTTAGAAAGTGAATGGTTTGCATACAAAGGGTGGACAGCTGGGGATAAGAAAGGTTGAACAATGCATGCGTTATGGGACAAAGAAACACTAGAAAGGAATCAAAAGTATGAAGGAGATAGAGTGCCATGCCTCTCAACTGTACAGATTTTGGCAGATTGTCCAGATTTTTGCCTCATATGTATAGTCCATATTTCATAAAATGGTGATTTTCTAGCAAATTATTGTCAAGTCATTAAAGACTGAATACTAAAAATAATGACAGACATTTGAGTTTTTTCAGAAAATACATGCTATTACAAAACCTATTATTCTATCAACTTTCTAAGTTTGTAAGAGCAATATTTAAAAATTGTCCCTATTTTTGGGCCTTTGTCCTCACATTATTTATGTCTTTGTCCAGATTTCTTGATCTAAGAGGTTAAGAGGTATGTGTGGTATTGGTGTGGCTGAATGACTGGATGGCCCAGAGAACAATCTACCCAGATTCAGTGCCTTGGTCTGGACTTGGGTGGCTGATGTTATAGGATGCTTGACCCTCTGGTGGCTTAATGGTCAAGGTCTGCCTTTCAAGAGAATTTACTATTCATTCAAGGTGCTCAAGTCTCTTAGAAAGGGCATCCATATGCCACTTGATATCATCTCACATCAAATGGTGTGGGTTCCATGGAACAGGGTATGGCTTCCATCTCAAGAGGGTTTTCACCCTCACCCTGAGAGGCAGTCCAGTACAGAACTGTCTTCCTCCTTCTCTAAACCTGTGTAATGGAGGCACAGTGAGAAATGACAAAAAATGAGAAATAAATGACAGATATAATAACATGACAGAAAGCAAAGCATACACTATAAGTGATACTCAAAACTTACTCACATTCCTGTTCTGAAAGGTGTACCTTCCTCCATTGTCACCCTACCATGTTGAGTCTTCTTATTTCTGAAGCTGTTAAAATAGTCTTCAGTAGTACAAAACAGGACAATGATCCCTTTGACATGACATGTAATACTCATAAATACACAAAACAGTTATTGTACCTCTCTAGCTGCTCTTTCCATGCTCCCGCAGTGATAGCAGGTCAGGGTGACACTGATTCTGGTCATTGTAATAACACCTGCACTCTTTGCTAATATGCTTGATATCTCTTGGCCTGGTCAAGACTTAGGCCAAGTCGTACCAGGCATCAACTTTTTGATAGGGCCATCATATCAGACCAGCAGGCACTCCTTGTAGTCTTAATGAAACAGGAACTTGAAGATCTTGCTCTCATTAATACATCAATCTGGAAACCTGTATTTGACGGCTTGAGAAGCAGCCATAGCCACTCAGTGGTTACCGTCAAGGAATATATTGGATATAGTTTCACTGGTGTATCTTTTGGGAATCCCTGCACATGAAAGCCTTACCCTAGTGCCAATAAATGAATCTCTTGTGATCAGCTTTGCTTGGAAGTGTCCAACAACACAGCTAAGTGATAAAACGGTTCTAGATATTGATGCAAAAAAGTCCTAATTTGTATACATGTGATGTTAAATAGCTCAACTTGCAGTGGCTTGCAGTTGTAGTGCTACTGTGAATTCACTTGTATGTAGTATTGTTACACTATATGGATATCATGTGCTTGTTGTGGAGTTACTGAATGACAGCTGGGTTATTCAGAGACTACTATTAGAGTTGGCTGGTAAGGTGCATCCTGGGCATTTGTACTACATTCACAGGAAAGGTCAATAACTCAATAATGGGTTTTGTATTGGTTTGCTATAATACCTGCAGACAGCTGCTCAGGGATAGAACAGGAAATGTTACTGTCTTACATGATACAGCAGGTGGCATACATACCCTGGTGTAGGGAATGGCATGTTTGGTAGATGTTTTGTCAGTCATGTTATTATGTGTTATGGAGGAATAGAGTTGTGGTCTTGGGAGAATTTATAACTAAATTACAAGTAGCTGCTCACATATTGTTGAATTCAAAAACACATTGACATAATTATACCTTTTATGTCTACAGATACCATTATGCACCAAAAGGAGGAAGGATGAGGCAGCAAAAATTCAACAAGCTGGAGAACAATTTGCTACTGCAGGATGTTAGACTGTGTGGTGCATGCCTGCATGACAGATGAGACACGTGGTTAACACCAGCAGGTATGGTATCTGATCTGACAGTGTCAGATGCATAACATCAATGTTGTGGATGGGTACAATATGATTCTGAACCAGGTCAGGTGGAAGGTGATGGAAACGATTCACCATGCCAGTGACAAAACATGAAAAACTGCCTAGTTTTGGGAATTATGTGAAATATGATGATGCCATGAAGACACACTTGTCATAATGCTTTGTGCATTGCATACTACCTGAAGTACAAGGAATGATATCCCTTCTACTTCACATATCTTTGTGGCTGTGGGACAGGCTGGCCCTTTAAAACTACATGTGTGCAATCTATGGCACCCAGCACTTTAGGAAAGTGAACAATATTATAGACACCACTCACAACAGTGATGTTCTTCTCTGCAGTCCCGGGGAACCACATATCCTCATCCACATGCAAAAACATGATATTGTGGAACTTAGTAAATGTTCAGAAAGCTGGTGCATATAATGTTCTAAACATGTCACCAGTTCATCACTGAAAGGTCCCACTTGGTAGGATGGCAACAGCTGCACATACTTTGGTCACCATTTTGGGCAGCTTTTACCTCTGAGACACAACCACAGAAAGTTTCATAGCTGGACATTTTCTCCCATTAGATTGCTAAGATTTCAGTTATGTGATCTAAAACATGTTCTTAAACTGAGTTTAGATCCTAGCTGTTGTCATACTAAAAGTAAAATGATAGAATTGTCAGCTAGCCAATGTAAGACTTTGACTACTTCTTTACGAAACTGGGTGTCTTAAAGTTTTGCTGAAGATTAGACAGATTATTATGCAACACAAGCAAGTTTGAACTGAAAAGTCTAAATCTATAGTAAAGCATACATCAAATTCTGGAAACAGACTTTAAACTATATACATGTTGTGTTTTAAATATGGGAAAAGGGGTTACATAGCTAACATTTGTGCTAGAAATGGTAACACTGTTATATCCATGAATACTATAACCAGTGAAAAGCATGCTACTAATGGTGCTATACCTAAGCAATATTATGAATTTTCTGCAAGAATAGTAGAGCCACCATTTGAATATTGTGCTGCAGCAGCGTTAATTAAGTGTGAATATTAGAGTCACCATTTGAATATTGTGCTGCAGTAGCATTAATTAAGTGTGAATATTAGTCACCATTTGAATATTGTGCTGCAGTAGCGTTAATTAAGTGTGAATAATAGAGTCACCATTTGAATATTGTGCTGCAGTAGCGTTAATTAAGTGTGAATATTAGTCACCATTTGAATATTGTGCTGCAGTAGCATTAAGTATGAATATTAGCGTCATCATTGCAATATTGCCTGCAGCAGCGATAAGTGTGAATATTAGAGTCACCATTTGAATATTGTGCTGCAACAGCGTTAATTAAGTGTAGTGTTTTGAATAATGGTTGGGAGCTGCAGGATATACTAGATTCAGTTCAATATTGTCATGTTCATTAAGACACAATGTGTATGTTAAAAAAGATCCTTATTAAAAATCCATTTGAAGCAGTCCGCTTTCATAGAGTTAGAAAACAGTATTCCATTACTCAGCTAGAAATACTAACTGTGGTAGGGATTCAGAAAGGCTTACTGATAGAGGAGGGAAGTCTTAACATATGTTTTCCCTCTCACAGTAAGCGTTTCTAATTCATATACCACCCTACCACTGAGGTTTCCCACTAGTGGAAGCCTTAGTGTGGAAGATGATCTCACTGGTAGATCTGCATGGTAATTGGCAATGTAAGAGAATAGCTAAACTAATAAGCCTTATGCAGTCCACCAGAAATGCCAGTAGCTCTCAATGCTTGCTGCTGAGTGATCAGACAATCAACAGGCAGCATAAAATTTCACTGTGGAGGAAGTGAACACCATCAAAAATGGTAATCATCCATTTACACCTATGGAAGTAGTTAGAGTGCAGAGTTGTTTAGCAAAGATGTAGGCTTGGTGGTGTGTGCTAGTGAGTGAATGTGTCTGGACATGTGTGTGTATGTTTGTAGAGGCATGAATGAATATGCATTACAGTGTGTGTGTGTGTGTGTGTGTGTGTGTGTGTGTGTGTGTGTGTGTGTGTGTGTCAGCGCGCGCTTGCATGCATCTTGATGTTCACATTGGGGGATTAAGTAAGGAATCGAGAGTCTGGATGTGTTTGTATGTGGAAGTATATTGTAGTGCATGTGTGGTGTGAATGGGTGAGTGTTTTCATGACTGAAACTGACTGAGGAGATCTTGTCTATTGATGGGTGGATTTGTGTGTGTGTGTTCGTGCATGTGTGAATACAGGGAATGCGTGTGTGCATGCAGGAGGTGACTTTGCCAATGCAATGTATGGGACATTAGGGAGAACACTACCACTTTCAGGCCTGACAGTGGTAGTGTTAGCTAAAGTGAGATATGGAGACATACTAATAAATCAATAACAATTACCACAATCAACAGAACATGCTGGTGGAACAGGTTCATAACTCAGAGACTGCCCATGCTCTGGAACAGACTTCCCATACATGTCAAGCAGAGCACCTCAATGGATCTCTTCAAGAGAAATCTTGATGAGTGGATGGGAAATAGAAAGTTCACCCCAAGGATCACTGCAGTGGCTCTATTTGATAGAAGCACTGGGAACTAACGTCAGGCGGCACAATGCCAGGGCATTTCTATTGGCTAGGCTTGTAAAGGCTCCAGGGCCATTAGCCTAGTATACACCTATGAACCTATATATCATTGCCAGAATACTTGCTAGCTTACTACCCCCCTCAGTTTATAGACCTATCAAGGAAAGCCATTCAAACCTGAAGCCTTGTTCAGCTTTAGGGCTCTTACTGAATGCTCTGTTCCACGTCTAGCCATTCTCTTTGGCTGCTCTACAATTCCAGCTTATATTTTACCACTATACTCTGTATCCTTAAACAACTATCTCTTGAATAGAGTCAGCGAGGTGCTCCGCTTGACATGTATGTGAAGTCTATTCCAGAGCATGGGCAGACTCTGGGTGAGGAATCTGTCCTTCCAGCATGTTCTGTTGATTGTGGCAATGAGGTTGAGGTCTCTGGAGTGTGTGGTGTGGAAGGATTGGGATTCCTTTAGATGTAGCATTTCTAACAGAGCTGAGTCAGACATGGCTTTGTAAGTCAAGCAGAGATCGCCTCTAAGTGTTATGAGACAGAGAATAGCTGGAGTCTTTTGAGTCTGTCCATGTAGGACATGTGTTTAATGCCTAGGATCCTCTTTGTGAGGTATTTCTGTGGCCTCTCCAGCTGTTGCTGCTGTCTAGTGAGGTACATGCCAAATGTGCCATTATACTCGATGATTGGTCTAATGAGGGAAGAGTAGAGAGAGGCGATGACCTCCTGGATGTGAAACCTTTGGTAATGAGATGTGCCACATAGAAGGACTTTCTAACCACAGTGGCAATGTGTTGGTTGAAGGAGAGGTTGCGTCCCCAAATCTCTTATAGTGCCTTCAGTGTTCAGTGGGCTCCCATTGATGTGTTAATTAGTGAGAACTGAGTTTTTACCAAAGGGGATGACAACAAATTTTTTGGTATTAACTTAAGGCCATGGTTTCGACACCAGTCAATGGTCTCAATGAGGCTTTTGTGTAGGATGTGCGCATCACTTGGGGAGTTTATAATGGCTCCCAGCTTGCAGTCGTCTGTGAACTTGGTCAACCAGAGTCTCTTTGTGTTGGTCTGGACTTCTGAGAAGTAAATGCTGAACAGGAGGGGACCCAGGACCAATCCCTGTAGGACTCCACTTCTGACTGCTTGGCAGCATGACCTGGAGTCCACTACTTTCACACACTGTGTTCTATCTGTGAGCCAATTTGCAACCTACCTAGGGGTTGATGCCTAGTTTGGTGAGGAATGGTATCAAAGGCCTTGGCCAGATTGAGGTAGGCTGTATGCACTGCCTTACCTTCATGCACAGCCCTGGTGTCTGACTCAAAGAAGTCAACCAGGTTGAGCAGGCATGATCTCCCTTTCACAAAGCCAAATTGCATGGGGTCTAGAGTTTGGAGATTTTCTATATCTTTGTTAATCAGGTCCATGATGATGCGCTCCATAGCATTACATATCAGACTTGTCAGGCTAATGGGGTGATAATTCCCAGGGTTTGTAGTCTCTCCCTCTTTACGGAGAGGGATAACTGCAGCAGTGCACCATTCAGTAGTGACAAAGCCTGAGGTGAGGCTGTAACTGAACAGGGCATATAGATGTTGTGCCAGTTCACTTTGTAGTTCATGTAGAACAAAGCCAGGGATATTATCAGGGCCCATGGAAGCTGTATTCTTGACCTTGGACAATGCAGCTTTAAACTGAGCTGCAGTAATGCTGGCTGCCTGGCATTCTTCCGGTATTGTGATTGGTTCTTTAGGGAGGGAGAGAGGGGTAAAGTTGCCACTGAATCTGTTGGCCAGTATGTTGGCATTATCTGTTGGCTGAGTATAGGAGGTACCACTGTGCAGTATCTCAGAGCAAATCTGGGTATTGCCATGGAGGTTCTTAATATAGCTATAGAAGGCTTTGTGATTGTTTTAGTGTCTGCCGCAATTCTGCCTTCATAGCTAGCTTTAGAGGATTTGATGAGGGATCTCAACTTTTTGTTGAGGCTAATAAGGGAGTTTTTCCAGTCTTGGACTTCACCTTTTTCTGCAACAGTTTCTTCCTTCTGTTGTAGAATTTATTAATGGCAGGGGACCACAAGATTGGCTTCTTTTTTTTTGGAGGGGAGCATCCTGGTTATGTTGGGTATGGCTAGTTCCATGCATTTGTGCACATGTTCGTACAGTGCATTGGTGTATGATTTCACAGTCATGCAGCTATTTTCCATTGGCATGGGTACCGTGAAGTTAGCCACCTCTGGTTTTAGGAGTCCAAAGTCAGCTTTGGAGAAGTTTTTCAATGTGGTTACCTTTGCAGGGGGTGTGGGTGAGATGTGGATTTTCATGGTGATTAGTTTATTGCCGGATCTGACCAGGGAGGGATTGACTATTGGTGTAGAGCAACAGTTGCCCATTTTAGTAATAATAAAAAAAAATGAATAGGGAGGTGGTTAGGAGGGGGCAAACCAGTTAATAATCATAGCCCTAATGAAAACAGAAGTGACTGTACAAGCAAGCAGCTCTAGACTCATTTCATGAGACACTCTTCAGAACAAGATACATGTCAGTATCATGTCCAAATGGCTTGAGAAGATACTGCTTATTTTGATTGCGTTGGTTGAGTGGGGACAAAATGGTTTTACACCTCAGAGATCTTACATTGTCTAATTGGTGGAGTTGAGCAGCCTTTTTGAAGGTATATGAGGGGAATAATTCAGGCCAGGCCTTGTACTATCTGATATAAACAAATTATTTGATATGGTTAGATATGATTTTATGTGTGATGTACTGAAGAATAGAAATGTTCGGGAAAAATTCATAACAGTGAAGAAATGTTTATATACTAAGATGACATTCATTCAGCATCTGTATCAATGTACACTTGTCATATTTGAATAGAATTGAAAGAGGGCAAGGTGAGGAAGCCTGTTCTCTCTGGAACTAGTTTTATTTCTGATGAAAGAGTGACATACAGTGTATGTGATATATTAGATGTTATTGCAGTAATGATGGGGATGAACAGTGCATTTGACAGCTTCATTTTAGAGTAGAGTATGGCCATTTTTCTGACAACCACATGATTGTTTCAAGGGGATAAAGAGTGTTCATTTGGAGTTGGGTATAGCCATTTATCTGTCAACTACACTACTGTTTGCTATTTAGCAAAAAAAAAAAAAAAAAACTGACCTGGTAATCACAAAAGTCTTACAAATTTTTCAGGAGATGGTTGAGGCCTCTGGCCTACAATGTAACAGGGTCTAGTAAGTGCCAGTAACATCAGGGCATAAGAGAACTAAAGCCTGATCTTCATCATACAAGAGAGGGAATTCCCAAAATCCTTTAGCCTGGCTGACGGCAAGATATGGCTGGAAATGCATAACAAATGCTGCTTCTAGAGACTAAAACTTCCTTTCTCTACAGTTACAGTTGTAATCAGTGCAGTAGAACTTATGATTCTTCCTGTTGTACTTGTTTTTGCAGTACAGAATTTACCAGCATGTGCATTTTACCCTACATTAGTGAAGAAACAAAATATGAGTGATGGGGGCACCTTGAGAGAGAAAAGGTAGGTGCAAAATAGTAGTGAAGGTACAACTCCCAGCTCACTATGGAACTATCAAATATGAACTGCTCTGCACTAGTGCTTCATCTTGGACAGCTAGTGCACAGGTAGAAAATGGAGCAGAGTGGGGGGGGGGGGGGGCAGTCCAAATGGAGTCCATACCTTGTCTTTTTAAAACTGACATTGACATCAGAGGAGGAGGAGGAGGAGGCACTTTGGTTAGGTGGAATAGAAGTTCCCAAAGGGAAAAGGACCGTTAACAATAGCAAAAAAACAAAAAAGTCCCAAGCAACTTCAGATTCCTCCACTTTAATGTCATGAAACAAAATATTAGACAGAAAGTCCCACACACTAAGAGCTTTCACCAGTATACAATGGCTTCAGAGTAGAGTAGGAACTGATAACAAATGCATATAAAAAGATAAGCATCATCAAAATGTAACCACTCAAGTACTAGAAACAATTTAAAATATAATTTGCCATGCATTTCCTAAAGACAGAATACCTTAAAACAGGTAAATCTTAAAAGACAAATGTTGATAAAAATGTTGGTTCAAAGCCATAAAAATACTATTTTTCTTATATGTTCAACTACATTGATGATTGACTAAAGCCAATTATGTCAAATGCTAAATATTAAATGATTGATAATGCTGTTAAAAATCTATGTTATAATGCTAACACTTGGGTATACAATAAATATATGCTGTTGTTGAAAATAAGTGCATATAAACATACATCACAAAGCTAATGCTCTTGTTTTTAATAAAGGCAAAATGAAGGCATTATCAAGTTGTAAACTACGATATTTTTTACAAACTTTCTCAAATGATTCTATTTGTTTTTTAAGCGTCGGCCTGTCGTTACCTAATTCCTTCTCACCGGCCTGGTCAGGAAAACAGTCTTCTGGTAGGCATAGCCACTCACTAAAGTCACATTCTTGACCTTCTCTTGGTTGACTCACTTGTGCGGTGCTAGTCTCCATATCCATTAAAGGTGTATGCAAAATAAAAAGTTCATGCTGCATACTTGTTAATGTGGCTGAAGTAGATGGTACCACATTAATAGTTGGCTCTTTAGTTAATAATCCAATAAAACAGTACCTTGGTATGTAAAAACATAACAAAGTGGATTTAAAGCAATTTGAGTGTTTTTATTCCAACAAATACACTCACTATACACCCATAAACGCATTTAAACACCAGAGTTTTCGCCCCATCAATAAAGACTTCATCAGATGACTGAAAATATTCTGTTTACCATTTATATAACCTCTGACATTTAAAATAAACCAATCAAACATATGCAGACTTGCAAGAAATAAATAATGATGCAGTTAAAACCATCTCACACTTTTCTACTTTGAATAATCTAAAATGTTAAAATTGACTTGTATTAAAACATAATGTTATGACCATAATATAAAAAGGTTCAAAGCATAAAAAATATCACATAAAACTCTTACTTTTGCTATTTTAAATAGTAAAAACTTTTACCATCTATACAAAAAATAAATAAATAATTAATTAAAAAGTTCTTCATACTGCTTGGTCATCTTTGATGCAAAAGTCTCATCTAGTGGACAAAATGGGTAATGACATCCATAAAACACATAACTTTTATTTATTTTACTTTATTTATTTTACATTTGTTGACCGGGCTAGTCTAACTGGATACATGTCCTTTTTCAGTAGAGGCCCGTGGAGAAAAGCTCCCACAATAAAGAGTAATATCACAATACAATTAGATAAAAGAAACTACATTAGTATAATAATAAACAAGAAAACAACTACATTTACATTAATACATGATGTACTATGTATATAAAGTGAATTGTGTTGATTTCTAATTCTAATAGCTCTTATGTTATGTTATGTTATCTGTTGGCAGATCTCATTTTTAATAGTGGTACTATGGATATATTATCATTTAAACCTGGGGTGTTTGCCGCCTCAAGAGTGATCTGCCACCAAAATTCTCTAAACTAAATTCTCTCTTCCCATAATCCACCTATGGTTTCTCTCTTCACCTGTTCCACTAAAAAAAACATGAAATCTGCCTTATGACATTCTTTTATGTGTTTATATAGAGCATTATTCTCCTTTTTGTACAACCATCTAGCTCCAGCACTGCACACAGTTATTAATAACGCATGGAATATAAGTTTTAATGAGAAAAGTAAAATAGTTATTGGTTTTAATCCCATAATTACCTATAGTAGAGGTAAAAATTTGAAGAGTATTTTGGAAATACCCAAGAAGAAAAAGCATTTGTCCTTAATGTATAAATGTGGTGCATGCAAATTTTGCAAATTTATTAATGACGGACCTTATGTCTCTGTTATGGGTTATGACAGAACTTTATCCTGCCCTGGTAGATGTAGTTGTAATACTACAATGTTAATATACATTGCTACATGTATAAGTTGTAAAAGTTATTATGTGGGAATAACTACATGGAGATTAAAGGACAGGATAGCTGAACACATAAGAGCTATTAGAATTAGAAATCAACACAATTCACTTTATATACATATTACATCATGTATTAATTTTAAAAAAAATTATTTATTTTTTTTGTTATAGACAGGGTATTTCCATGTGAGAGAGGGGGCAATTTTAAGCTAAAATTAGAACAATTAGAAATTAAATGGCACTATAGACTTAATGCCATGTGCCCATCAGGGCTCAATGAAAATATTGCCATTTTGCCTTTATTAAAAACAAGAGCATTAGCTTTGTGATGTATGTTTATATGCACTTATTTTCAACAACAGCATATATTTATTGTGTACCCAAGTGTTAGCATTATAACATAGATTTTTAACAGCATTATCGATCGTTTAATATTTAGCATTTGACAGAATTGGCTTTAGTCAATCATCAATGTAGTCGAACATAAGGAAAATAGTATTTTTATGGCTTTGAACCAACATTTTTATCAACATTTGTCTTTTAAGTTTGACCTGTTTTAAGGTATTCTGTCTTTAGGAAATGCATGGCAAATTATATTTTAAATTGCTTCTAGTACTTGATCTGTAACATTTTGATGATGCTTATCTTTTTATATACATTTGTTATCAGTTCCCACTCTACTCTGAAGAAGCCATTGTATACTGGTGAAAATGCTTAGTGTGTGGGACTTTCTGTCTAACATTTTGTTTCGTGACATTAAAGTGGAGGAATCTGCAGTTGCTTGGATCTTTTTTTTTTTTTTTTTTGCTATTGTTACTTTGTCTATGTGACTGCAGTTGGGGATTATGTCCTTCAAGTGACATACTAGTACACCCAAGAGCAAAGGGATAATGGACTGACAAGACAGGAAAACAGTTACTTTAGAATAAGAAAGGTGAGAAGATCAAGGATTTTGCAAGACAAAATGAAAAAATTTGGGCTTGATCAAAAAGAAAATCTTTGCTTGTTTTCAGGTAAATAACAGGGATATGGCAGGATATATTAACAAAATGCGACACAAACTAAACCTATCTAAAACTGGGAAAATGGACTGATGTACAAAACGGATGAGCAAGTACCACCTCTAGTGATTTATGGAACAGAAATGTGATGACTATGCACCTCTCACTCTACAGGGCATGGAAAGATAAGAAAAAGTGATTTTGAGTGATGAAGACTATGGGATGCTATGGGAGCACATATGGAAACTGAAGGTATGGTCATGCATAACAAAACAAATCAAATTAAAATGAAAACAAATATAATAACAGACAAGCGGTACCACACTCCACTGGGGTTACACAACGAAGGGAGGAAATCCACAGTTCATGCTGGAGATGTGGAAAGGGTAATGTGGATATCCAGCATTTGTTCTAGAGTTCTGACACAATGAAGGAGATAAGGGCATGTCTTGTCAATATCCTAGAAAGAACCTTTGGAGCTCGGTTCCCTGAGGGATGGAAGTGCTGGTTAATGGGAATATTTAAGGAGGGCTATAGGAACACGAGTAGGATATGGGAGATGAGATGGATACAATACCAAAGGAAAAGGGTGGAAAACCCCATGTGGAGAAGAGTACATCTGATAAGGCAATGTGTGTCTATATTATAAACATGAATGTTTACCTTATTGAAACCCTAAACGTCGACCCGTCCTCATCAAACCGCATAAACACCTAACACCCTAAACCGCAAAATTCAAAACATCGAGCTATCATACTTGTCCCACCCCACCGCCTGCTACATACTACCTACACAAACAAACTAAATAAACCACATACATACACTAACCAAACCCCTACTTCTAACCCCAAACTAAACCCTACTTCTAAACCTACACTAAATCTTACATATCCCACCAAGTATGCATTTAACTTAACCCGCACCCTAACCCTAAGGTCCGTAACTATCGCACACTTACCTTAAAAAGCTAAACCCAAACAAACTAAGTAATCCACACACATACACTTCACAAAACCCTACACTAAATCTAACATACATTACCTTCTATGCACTTACCTTAACCCGCACCCTAACCCTAAGGTACGTAACTATCGCACACTTACCTTACAGAGCTATACCACAGAATGCCGACCATGACGATTTGTTTCCAGTTTTGCTCTTCTGGACGTTCGATGTTTTCGCGGTTCGATAAGGACGGGTCAATATTTAGGGATTTGATAAGGTAAGCGTTCGAGTTACTAATATAGACCCAAGGTGGGGAATGCTGGGATAACTCTTCAATGGAGCTGGTGTATAACTGAAATGCATTAAATGTATAGTGGTGGATTAAACTAGATTAAAGTAAACTAGACATATATATATATATATATATATATATATATATATATATATATAGTTTACTATTGAAACCTGGAAACTGCATGGGTCGACCGGTCACATAGTCGATCCAAAATCCTGAATTCAGAACAGTGAAATTCTGGCCAGGTGGAAAATGAATACATTGACACCCATAGTTCAATGTATTCGACATAGCAAGAAGTAACGTCAGTCACCCATGCTATGCACCTTCACGTACCATAACATTCCATAGTCAAGGATAAGTGTATTTCACTATTTTGCAGGGGGACAAGACCCCCATGCACCCATATATACCAACTTCGAGATCGCACTACAGTGAGAAATTGGGCCTGTTCCTCATTGAACAGCGATCTCGGTGCACAGTGCCGAACTCAGATACTCAAACTACACTACTCATTCACTGTGGTGTAGTCAATGTATTTCGAGTTGGCATTCTGCCCACTGGAAAAATGCCTTTTGACTGCATGCCAGTTGACAGCACTGACTTTGTGTACATAATTGTAAACCTATATATAGATATATATATATATATATATATATATAGAGAGAGAGAGAGAGAGAGATAAAAACTTGTTGAACCATATAAACAGTATTCTGATCATATGTTCTTTGTTGGATAGTTACTTTTAATTTTTGTACTGTGTGAAACTAATTGCCAACTATTATCCTTTTTCTTGAAATAAATAAAAAAAAATTGAAATTATAAAAATACAGCATTTATCAAAGGTGCTTGAATTCATTAAAGTAGTCCTGAAAATAATGTTTATAAATGAGAATAAAATCAAGTGTGGAGTGTCTCTTTGGGAGGGCAAAACTAGGATAAAGAGAGTCTAAGACTGACTGCATTTTCTTACTCTCGCCACTAACTTCAGGTAAGGCCACTGTGAGGTGACATGGTTGGTGAGAAGGCAGGACATTTAGAGTAGGGTAAGATCATTTGTCTGCCAACCAATGGATGGCATTCACTCATGGCAGGAAAGCAGAACATGGGTCCAGAAGGAATATAAGCAAGAGATGGTTTGCTATTACATGCTTGAGACAAGAAATGTTGATTTGAGCACTTCAGAACTCTGAATGCTGACTCTCGGAATGTCAACTATTGAAATCACTGAATGTCTGACCTTGACTCCCCCTTCTGGTTCATGTTAGCACTTGATCATGGGTCTGGAATGGTAAGGATTTTCAGTATTTGATGTGTCTGCATGGACATCAAGTTTAGGAATGCAGAGTTTCAGAATGCAGTTTCTCATATTGCTATAAGTGACATTCCTAATCTTGAGAATATAGCAGTAAACCTCAAGTGACATAGGTTGGGCAGGTCTCTTTGCCACAGGATCTTGTATAGTGAACAGCTTCTTACTATATATATTTAAAGACACACACACACACACACACACACACACACACACACACACACACACACACACACACACACACACACACACACACACACACATGCAAACTTGTAAGGAGCATTGAAATAATGGACTGGATTCAGAAAGGTTACTCTGGGGTGTACATATACATATTGCGGTAATCATTTCTGATTCAGAGATAGTCCTATCACTGTGTTACAAAACGAGGACATGTAGCACCATGGTCGACTGTCCCCATGGCCATGCTAAATGCTAATGAGGCATATGCTAGTAAGCCATGTGCTCTCCCCAGAACTGCCTGTTGTAAAACCTTCACCTAGTCAAACGATTCAATTAATTTACACAGCCGTTCCTGGCAGCTCGTGTTAATGAACATGGCCAAGGGCTCATGTTCATCCATAGCTGTCAAGGTACGTTCCAGGGAGTTTAGTAGGCAGGTAGTGTTGTGGGTGGGTGCATGTGTGTGTGAGTGTGTGAGTGTGTGTGTGTGTGTGTGTGTGTGTGTGTGTGTGTGTGTGTGTGTGTGTGTGTGTGTGTGTGTGTGTGTGTGTGTATGAGATGCTGCATTTGTGACTGTATGTGTGAATGTGTCCGTTTGCCTGGGAGGCTGGACTAGGAGGGTTAGGTAGGGTAAATATATGGTTGAATGTGTCAGAATGAGACCAGGTGGGGGAATTGTGTGTGTGTGCATTTGTGTGGGTTGGCATTGTTGACATACCTCCACACTCCCCTAAACTAAAGAACAAATCCTACAACATTGGGTCAAGGGGAACACTAGCTACCAGGAAGACCCTTTTTAAACATTATCCCTTAACGGAACTCACGGTCAAGGGGGAACACTAGCCTCCATGTATGCCTTTTCGCAGTATGCATTAATGGCACTTAACAAGTCATTGTGGGGGGGAGCACTAGCCTCCATGTATGCCTTTTCGCAGTATGCATTAATGGCACTTAACAAGTCATTGTGGGGGGGAGCACTAGCCTCCATGTATGCCTTTTCGCAGTATGCATTAATGACACTTAACAAGTCATTGTGGGGGGGAGCACTAGCCTCCATGTATGCCTTTTCGCAGTATGCATTAATGACACTTAACAAGTCATTGTGGGGGGGAGCACTAGCCTCCATGTATGCCTTTTCGCAGTATGCATTAATGACACTTAACAAGTCATTGTGGGGGGGGAGCACTAGCCTCCATGTATGCCTTTTCGCAGTATGCATTAATGACACTTAACAAGTCATTGTGGGGGAGAGCACTAGCCTCCATGTATGCCTTTTCGCAGTATGCATTAATGACACTTAACAAGTCATTGTGGGGGGGAGCACTAGCCTCCATGTATGCCTTTTCGCAGTATGCATTAATGACACTTAACAAGTCATTGTGGGGGGGAGCACTAGCCTCCATGTATGCCTTTTCGCAGTATGCATTAATGACACTTAACAAGTCATTGTGGGGGGGGAGCACTAGCCTCCATGTATGCCTTTTCGCAGTATGCATTAATGACACTTAACAAGTCATTGTGGGGGGGAGCACTAGCCTCCATGTATGCCTTTTCGCAGTATGCATTAATGACACTTAACAAGTCATTGTGGGGGGGAGCACTAGCCTCCATGTATGCCTTTTCGCGGTATGCATTAATGACACTTAACAAGTCATTGTGGGGAGCACTAGCCTCCATGTATGCCTTTTCGCAGTATGCATTAATGACACTTAACAAGTCATTGTGGGGAGCACTAGCCTCCATGTATGCCTTTTCGCAGTATGCATTAATGACACTTAACAAGTCATTGTGGGGAGCACTAGCCTCCATGTATGCCTTTCGCAGTATGCATTAATGACACTTAACAAGTCATTGTGGGGAGCACTAGCCTCCATGTATGCCTTTTCGCAGTATGCATTAATGACACTTAACAAGTCATTGTGGGGAGCACTAGCCTCCATGTATGCCTTTTCGCAGTATGCATTAATGACACTTAACAAGTCATTGTGGGGGGGGAGCACTAGCCTCCATGTATGCCTTTTCGCAGTATGCATTAATGACACTTAACAAGTCATTGTGGGGGGGAGCACTAGCCTCCATGTATGCCTTTTCAGTATGCATTAATGACACTTAACAAGTCATTGTGGGGAGCACTAGCCTCCATGTATGCCTTTTCGCAGTATGCATTAATGACACTTAACAAGTCATTGTGGGGGGGAGCACTAGCCTCCATGTATGCCTTTTCGCAGTATGCATTAATGACACTTAACAAGTCATTGTGGGGGGGAGCACTAGCCTCCATGTATGCCTTTTCACAGTATGCATTAATGGCACTTAACAAGTCATTGTGGGGGGGAGCACTAGACACCAAGGATATTCTTCATTGGGTGCCATAAAGTCACTTTGTAAGATTTAAACCCTGTAACCTCTCACCTCAGACAGGTAACATGAGTCCTCTGCACCACCACTAGACACCAGGGATACTTTAAATGTGTTAAAAACATTTGTAATGTGAAAGGGAGGAAAAGGTCTTGAAAGTTTTATGCATTAAAAAAGTAGAAGCATTACCCCATTATGCTAACTAATCCATTAGTGCAGCTGCTGTTTTATACAAAATAAGAAGTACAAGACTCTAACACCTGTCACAATCCAGTGCTGACAACAGTCCATGAGTCACAAGGGACAGTGGGAGGGCCTATCATATAAAGTCGGGAAGAACTTTTAATTACTCCAGGGATATGATTTAAACTATTCATGGGAGTTGATTAAAAAGTAAATAGAGTCACAGCATTAATATGCAGTCTATGGACACTAATGTCTCTTATTACTGACTGACCTGTAAGGATCCATGATTTATGAGGGCAGGCCATATAAATAATATGTGTATTTTTTTTGTCTCTGACAGTGAATGAAAGGGGTTGCATATGCCAATATGATGCATGGACCGCCAGTGATAAAGTGCTAATTTCCACTTATAGTAGTTAATGACAATTCAAAGACATACAAACTGGCCACTAACGAGGCTTTTCATTGCAGTCAATGTGTCTTTGAATCGTAAATTAGCACATCTCAGAAACAGCTCCTTTTTACTGCAGCTCTTTCTTTGGGCAGAAGGGCTGTTTCTGAATCCTCAGCTAGGTGTAGAAAGACCAGAAGCAGGGTGTTAATATGTTAAGGTAATTGTTTTGTCACATTTTTAAGCATTTTGAGTTTTATAGAAATTGCCCAAAAATAAAAAGGTTACAGTGCTGGTTCAGAATACAAAGTTGCCAACAGTAGGACATAAAGGAAGCCAGGATTGGGCTATAGTAAGTATGTATTTAGAAATGTGGGGACACAGCTGGAGGAGGTAGTGAATGCAATTTGTGGTGGGATAGTGTGTATGACAGTGCCAAAGCTCCTGAAGTCATTTGTCTTGGAGGGGCTCATGCTAAACGTGTTAAGCTTTGTTATTATGGTAGAGATATCCAAGTAAGAAATGTCTTTGGTATCTTTCCAAATTGTTTTGGTTGAGATGGCTAGCTGTTTCCTTCACATAATGGTGGATGCAGTTTCTTTTCTGCTTAGCTTAGAGTTCTCACAGTGCAGAATATAAGGTGGTCTAACTGTTGTTTGGAAGCTTTCCATATTTTCCAAGAACTCTCTCTTTGTTTCAGTAGAAACATAGATCTGTAGTTATCCACAAGAAGCATTTTCTTTAATTCTTATTTTAGTATAGTAAGTTACCTTGCCTATTATATAGTTTAAGACAAAGTTGAACATTGAAGGGCTGATGTTCAGTTAGATGTACAGTACAGGAGAGTGCAGTCTGTGTTGCTGAATTCTAAAACTAATTGCCCTTCTTGGACTCCGGGAAGAATCTAATTGTTATGGTTACTGGACGCATGCTAGGAGATTTACATCAGATTATTGTTTGGACTTGGAAGTGGTCACTGAGAGCACTGAGAAAGCATATGACAGACATTTGTGGGGAAGTTGATTATAAAGAAGTCCAAAAGTGTCTTTATTAGAGTCTGGGCTTTACCTCTGTGGGGTGTAAGCTAATAGCTTTAGGCCATTTGTCCAGTTATGAACAGGTATGTTTTATTTATTTTTTTTGGGGGGGTATGTTAATGATAAGTCCTCAGTGTTATGGGACTATACTTATGTCAAACCACCCGAATGATGAAAACACTGAACCTCCAAATGCTGAAAAACTTGACACACATTCTATGCAGGGGGCAAGTCCCCTTACATGCCTTACAGCTCCTGCTAATTATATATACCAACTCAGAGATTGTACTACTGTGGGGTAAATTCCCAGCCCCACTGTACTGCAATTTTTTTGAATATTTTTTTTTAACTTTTTATTCTCCTTGTAATGTCGTTTGTCATTTTGGTCATTCTACAATGTAAATGTATCTCTAGTTATATTATTATTTCAGAGAAAATGGGCTAATACGTCATTTATTATGCTTTCAAGCATGCTTTTGTTGAAGGAGGGGATGCTTGCAATTGGTATGTGAAATTTAACATGAATGCTTACAATTGGCTGTGTTATTAACCAAATGAGGGTGTTTTCTGAGACTGAATATCTACTAGCAATGTATAGGTTTAATTTTGTTTTTGAGATATATATATATATATATGGTTCTACCTGACTTCATCGACACGCCGGAACATCGACAGCGAAATCGGAAGCCGCAAAAGAGCGAAAGTGCAGAAGACCGACGCGACGGGACCCAGAAGATCGACAGTGCAGAAGACCGACCCGACGGATGAAAGCACCGGCGCTGAGGATGCCGAAATGGGAAAAGGCTGTGTAAGTATGCGGTAGTGACGGACGTTAGGGTGCGAGTAAGGTAAGTGTGGATAGGGGTGGGTTAAGTGAGTTAGGGTTAGGAGCGGGTCAGGTAAGTGTCTGTAGTGAATGTGTTTGGGTTAGGCGGGATAAGTGAGTTAGGGTTAGGAGCGGGTCAGGTAAGTGTCGGTAGTGATTGTGTTTGGGTTAGGGCGGATAAGTGAGTTAGGGTTAGGAGCGGGTCAGGTAAGTGTCTTGGTAGTGACGGACCTTAGGGTTAGGGTTTGGGTCAGGGTTGTAGGTAGTTGTGTATGTGAGGTTTAGTGTGGGTTTGCAGGGATTTTGGTGTGCTTGTGTTGTGTATGTGGTTTTTGGATGGGGAATGTGTTTTGTTTGTTGATTGTGGTGTGTGAAGTGTATAAGGTTTGGTGTTTGTGTACCGTCGGTTATTTCGTTGTCGGGTATGTGAATTTTCGTGTTTTGGTACTGTCGGTTATGTGGTTTCGGTGATTGCGTTGTCGGTGTTTTGGTGTTTCGGTGAAGTCAGGTAGAACCATATATATATATATATATATATATATATATATATGTATATTTGTTTACCAGAGGAGTGCACTGATCAGTACTGACCAATTTCTGGTTCAGCCCAGGAGAAATAGAAAACTATTAAAAAATAAAATAAAATAATGTAAGCAATAACAAACTAGTTCAGACTAATTGCATAGAAAAACTGTGTATATACATTATAATGAACAGGCACAGTGCAATGTAAAATCAAGCAGATTGTAATGTACAGTATATATATTCATTTCTAAACTGCGTCAATCTTCAGTGATTCTTGAAAGAGGAGAAGAGATTCGGAAAGGAGATAAGTTAGGCGGTATGATCTGTGTGGATGATATGTCCTGTGCTGAAGCAGGGGCATTTGGCCTGGATGAGGAAGTGCTTCTTGAGCTGTATTCTGAATCTGGAATAAATGTTGATTTTCTTAATGTCAATGTGGAGAGCTTGCCAAAGAGTAGGTGCCTGTGAGGAAAAAGCATGTGCAGTGTTGTGGAGTTTGGTTCTAGGAGTAATGAGAGTTGGTGTGACAGAGCATGTGCAGTGCTGTGCAGTTTGGTTGTAGGAGTAATGAGAGTTGGTGTGACAGAGCATGTGCAGTGCTGTGCAGTTTGGTTCTAGGAGTAATGAGAGTTGGTGTGACAGAGCATGTGCAGTGCTGTGCAGTTTGGTTCTAGGCGTAATGAGAGTTGGTGTAGTTTATGAGCTGTGTTTCAGGTTCTATGAGGAAGTTTTTTTCATGAAGTCTAGCTGCAAGGGGAGTAAATGTGTGGAGTTGGAGTAGTTTGTAGAGTTAGTAGGTTAGATCTTTGTTTTAACGGTATGAGTAGTACTATTTCAACCATTACTCTGAGGAAGCTGATTAGAAAATGTTATCTTTAAGCCAGGTTTCACTCATTTCTGGAATGTCTGTGCCATGGATGGAAGTCTAGGTTTCTTGAGTATCCCATTTACTGTTCAGATTTTGGGTACTCAGCTGGCAGATTTTTATCATCTTTCTATTACTTTGATTTAGTCATTGTGGGATATTTGAGTGTGTAGTACTGTTTAGGTGTGATGAGGTACTGAACCACAGCTTTTTGACTGAATTATTACCCGTTTGGTTAGTGAGGGAGAAAGTGCATATGTGGAAGTGTTAGTAGGGAGGTTGCTGTTTAGGACTTGGATATGGGGGGAGATGGAAGATGAGCAAATTACTTTGGGTGGAAGCATTTTTGTGTCGAACTTCAAATGCATGAATAATTCCCTGTTAAAGGTATTTAACAAGATAAATAATAATACCTTCTTTGCTGCATATGTTGGGTTAACGGATTTTTGTCAGGACACTCTAGCAGTATTAATTCAGAAATACAGGACGTGCGAAAATATAAACAACAAAACCAGGTGATATTTAAAAAGTATAAAAAAGAAATATGGACATGGGAAACAGAGAGATTTGATATGGTGCAATATTTATGCAAAGGATAAAGCCAAATTAATCAATGTGAAGAAGGCAGCTCCAAAGATATTTGAAGAGAAATACAGACAAAGACATCCAGATTTGGAAAATGTGACAATAAAATAAATAAGATCACAAAGATGGAATGTAGAAAAGATTAGTAAAGCAGAAGTTAAAGAAATAGAAGTTGGTGTTATGGAGTGCCTGCGAAGTGAAGGAATTTAGTGCAGAAGGTCTAACACAGGTTACATCACAGCAGGATGGAGTGAGTCCCCAAAGTAGGGAGAAACAGGAAGATCAGGAAACATCTGAAGAAGACATAGGGACATGGGAAAGAAAAAGAGATTTAATATGGTGTGATATTGATGCATTACAAATGCGAAAGCAAAACTAACCAATACAAAAAGAGCAGCACCAAAGATATTTGAAGACAGGCAAAGGAATCCAGATATGGAAAACTTTACAATACAAAAAATAAGACAACGAGGAAAAGGAGATTAGCAATGGAGAAGTTAAAGAAATAGAAACTGAGAACATGGAGTACCTGCAAAGTGAAGGATTCAGTGTAGAAAATCTAATTCAAAAAGCACCACAACAGGATAGAGTAATGGATATACAAATTAAGGGGAAATTAGTGGAACAGGAAGCAATTGGTCAGGTGCCATATGAAGATAATTTAGAGCCTTCCACAGGAAACCATTTTAAATATTCACTTGAAGCTAGACAGCAAGGAAAGGAACAGGAAACTCTAATGCAGTCAATGTTGAGGAGTGATAGGCCAGTGAGTTCCCATATGACAGAGCAACAGATGGCACAGGATGAAATTGAAGAGAATGTGCCATAGGAAGATGCTATAGAATCTTCTATAGAAGGCCTGCAGGAAACAGAAAATAAGGGATATGCCCTCAGTTTGGAAGAAAATTAGCTAAGAGAAGAATTGCTTTATTTAATAGACATAGATATATCAAGATCAATGAACGAAATAGACTGCATAAGGTTAAAAAAACATCAGAAGTTTGATAAAACAAATGAACACGGTAATTAGTACTGTTCATAGAGACCCATGTGATATAACAGATGTAAACAGGATATATTACTGTGCAGCTAAGTTAATAACTGATAAACTTCTACCACAAGAACACAGGGTAGTGAGGGAAAGGAAGGGGAGAAACGAATACCATCATGGAAATACTGAATGGAGAAAATTATAAAGCAATTAAGATAAGAAATGTCACTGTTAGAAGACTATAGAAGAGGGAATAGAACAACAAAAATACTAAGAAAGATAGATGTGATAAAAGCAATGTGCTATATTAGAACAGACCAGGATCTATCGTGCACTATCGTAAATAACAAACTAACAATTTCAGCACAGGTGGAAAGACTTAGAAGATACGAAAATAAATATAAAGGAAAAGTACAAAATAAGCAATTTATTGCTCATCCAAAAATGTTTTATAAAGAATTGGGAAATAAGGTAAAAGGAATTGAAAGAGCACCAAAAAAAGAAGAAATAGATACATTTTGGAGAGGTATCTATGAAGATCCTGTGGAACATAATAAAGATGCTAAAAGGATAGAAGAAGTGAAAGGAAGAATAAAAGGTTCAAAGATACAGGATATGAAATGGGATGAAATAACAGCCAGAGAGAGTGAAACAAAGTTAAGAAAAGCCTCTAACTGGAAAACCAGGCCCAGATGCAGTACCTAATTTTTGACTGAAAGTATTAACATTTTTTGCACAAAGATTTAGCCATGAGTAAGAACTATTTATATGCACACCCCAGACAGACACCAACCTGGTTAACAATAGGAAAAAACAATGCTCCTACTTAACAGTGAACCTGCAAGCTACCCTAAAAATTATAGACCAATAACTTGCCTTCCGACGATGTATAAACTATACACGGGAATTGATGCTGACAGAGTTTATAGTCATTTAGAAGAAAACTCAATTATGGCAGTAGAACAAAAGGGCAATAAAAGAAAGTCATATGGAACAAAGGATCATTTGTTGTTAAATAAAGTCATAGTGGAGAACTGTAAAAAGGGGAAGAATCTAACTATGGCATGGACTGACTACAAAAAAGTATTTGATAGTATCCCACATTCATGGGTAAAAGAGTTCTTGCAAATGTATAGGGTACACCCTACACTGATTGACTACATTACAGTGATCATGACGAAGTGGCAGACCACTTTGCAATTAAGCCATGAAAAAGGACAGGTTATTATCCTAGGGATAAAAATTCAAAGGGGGATATTTCAGGGTGACTCTCTCACCACTGCTATTCTGCCTTGCTCTTAACCCATTAAGCTGTCTACTTAACAGTTTAGGCCATGGCTATAATTTGGCTCCTAGAAAACAACAAAGTGTAAAGCATGCCTCTCAAGTGTACCTCATTACGAGGAATGTATCTCATTTGGGGTCTTAAAAAGTTCATGTTCCTCGAAGTTCCACATTGAAAGTCTCTGTCACACATTCAGTGTTAGGAATTTTTTAAAGTGAAATCCACGGTAAATAGAAATTAATCATATTAATTCATTAAAAGATCTTCTTCATGAGTAAAACCAGCATATTTTCACCATCCTTTGACCTTCCTAGTTGAAGTTGTTACTAAGCCATTAGTATGTGTTCCACATTTTGCCCATTTGTTCCACATTATGACGGCTAGTGTTCCTCATTTTGGAGATGGAAGGTTGATGATTTAAAACTGTATAGCTCATTAGATGAGGAACTGACAGCACAACTGCAAGTTGTCAAAACTTTTTCAGATGATATAAGAATGTCATTTGGTCTTGATAAATGTGCAAAAGCAACCTTTAAAGCAGGAAAACATCAGTTTGGGACAAGAATATGATATAAAAGAACTTGAGCAAGAGGGAGTGTATAAATACTTGGGAATTGATGAAGGATCAACAACAAAACACAAATGTGAATAAAACTTAGTAAGGAATGTTTCAGAAGATTTAAATTAATCCTGAAAATAGCACTGACATCTAGGAACAAAATTCAAGCTATAAACCAATTTGCTCTTCCTGTCTTAACTTACAGTTTTGGAGTGATTGACTAACCCCAAAATGTGTTGGATAGATTAGACAGGAAAACAAGAAGGATGCTTCATGCTCAACAAATGATTTATAAAATTCCTTGCATACCAAGATTATATATTCCCCATTCTGAAGGAGGGATGGGCCTCCTTGAAATTGATTATATGTACAGATCTGCAATCGTGGGACTACACACACAAATGCTGACCAAACAAGACCCAAATGTAGTGAAAGTTATGAAACATGAGAATAAATCTAAGATGACTTCTCTGGTTAATTTAGCAGAAACATATCGGCATCAAGCAGGAATAGAAATCAAACCAGAAGTGGATAAAAATCAGGTAGCACCTGAATGTGCCAAAAAAACAAAAGAGAGAAAAAGTGGAAAAAGCATAAATATAGTTGCAAGTATAGAAAACGTCTGGAAGAACCTCATGTTGATCAGGAATGGTTAAGGAGAGATGAATTCAAACCAAGAGATGAAAGGTTAATATTGGCAGTCCAAGATAGTTGGCTACATACACGTTGGTTTACAAAGTCCACTGAACATGTGGGAGAAACAGACAAATGTAGGTTTTGTAAAACCAAATTGGAAACAGTTGCACACCTTGTTGCAGGCTGCAACATACTAATGGGAGAAGGAGTGTATACTGACAGGCATAATAATGTGGCAAGATTGTTGCACTGGGGATTGTGCAAACATTATGGTATTGAAGTGGCTGAAAAACACTGGAAACATGAGTCACAAAGCATCATAGAAAATGATGAAGCTTTTATCATATGGGACCACCCATTACCAACAGTTCAAAAGATAGATACTAGAAAACTGGATATAGTGGTTCAAGAAAAGACGACAAGAGTAGCATTGATCATTGAAATCACCATACTCAGTGACTGCAGTGTCTTGCATACAAAGTCATAAAATATCAGGATTTGCAGGCAGAAAAAAGAGCAATGTGGAAGAAAGATACCCAGACAGTTCCAATAGTAGTAAGAGCAGAGGGTCATCTAAAAAAAGAATCTACAATCGTATTTAGACATGTTACCTGCACATGTAACTCCATACGAATTGCAGTACTTTTGGCTGACATCAAAGATTGAAACACTACTAATTTCATGAACTTTAATCGTACTTTGATTTAGGAATGGGGTCCATTCCCATCATGGTATTAGAAACCTACAAAAGACTTGGAGAAATTAAAAAGACTTAAGCTACAACTGTAGCACAATGAAAAGCTCAGAGGCTGTCCTGGAGGTGCTGACAATGCAATACTAAACCATAGTTGGGAAGGAAACTAACCAGTGCCAATGAATGTTTTCAATATTGGAGAAAAGATGAAGAATTTGGATTAACGGAGGGATAAAGGGTAAATATAGAATATCAGGGATTATATGCCAGAGTTCCACATACACCTATTAAATCATAAAACTGGGCACGGGTGCTCTACCTCTAATTCTTGTAACAAAAGTTTTAAGATATTAAAATTATATAGTATGTGGCTTTTGCTGCTGATTATCTTTTCATCCTGTATTTTCTCCTCCATGCTTATTTAAATGAATCTGTTATTTGTACAATGTTTTGTATACCAACAAGGGATCTGAGCTCATTGGTCCCTATATATATATATATATATATATATATATATATATATATATATATATATATATATTCATGGCTATTGTTCTCATGTCATTAACATGTATTCTGTAACTAAATAGTAGAACTTTGTGGGATTTGTACGTCTTTTAACATTAGATCTGGTAGTGGCTGAAATGTACCCTCAGTTAACCCACTTAACTGGTTAATAAGCGGATTAGAAAAAAAAAGATAATAACTAAAAAGGGTGGAAAATGAGCTTGTACTTGAAAAAAAGAAAATTGCAGTGAACTAGAACATCAAATAAAAGAAGATACATTGGAGCCCAGTAATCTGCATGGCAAGAGTTCAAAGTAATACAGTGAGTTAAAAGCATGTGGTGCTTAAGCATAGAGGAGGTTCCACTGCAACCCTAATAAAGACACATAGGAGCTGAGGAAACATATGACAAACCGATATTTTTAGGGATGTGTGTTGACTAAGGATGCTAGAAATAACAGGAAAAGGAGAAGAAGGTGAGGGTAAAGTTTCAGGTCCATAAAAGGATAAGCTATACAGTGGAGAAAGTGAAAGATTAAGCCAATAAGAAGGACTGATAGTAATGAGAAACTTGCAGGCCTTAGATGACTGGTTGCAACATACAAACATCCAAATGAATTCAAGAGAAACAAAGAAAGAAACAGAACTGTTTAGGAGAAGAGCAGCTGTTTGCCAGGATGTTAATGCAGAGCAAGAAATATGAGAAAAGATGCAAAATGGTATGCATCTACTCACCGGAGAAGTATGGCAAGAATGTAATCCATGCAGAAGTAGCAGACAAGTGATATACACTGAAGGAGAAGTATGGCAAGAATGTAATCCATGCAGAAGTAGCAGACGAGTGATATGCACTGAAGGGGAAGTATGGCAAGAATGTAATCCATGCAGAAGTAGCAGACAAGTGATATACACTGAAGGGGAAGTATGGCAAGAATGTAATCCATGCAGAAGTAGCAGACAAGTGATATACACTGAAGGGGAATTATGGCAAGAATGTAATCCATGCAGAAGTAGCAGACAAGTGATATACACTGAAGGGGAAGTATGGCAAGAATGTAATCCATGCAGAAGTAGCAGACAAGTGATATACACTGAAGGGGAAGTATGGCAAGAATGTAATCCATGCAGAAGTAGCAGACAAGTGATATACACTGAAGGGGAAGTATGGCAAGAATGTAATCCATGCAGAAGTAGCAGACGAGTGATATACACTGAAGGAGAAGTATGGCAAGAATGTAATCCATGCAGAAGTAGCAGACAAGTGATATACACTGAAGGGGAAGTTCTTGGGGAGTGCTGTAGAATATGGCACAAACAGAAGAACAGTTTAAGACTGAAAACAGGAAACATTTCTTCTTCAATAAGGTTGTAGGGCCATGAAATGGATTGTTTGAGGACTTCAGAAAGGCTACATTTACAGCTTATTTTTCCTCATAAATAATGAAGCAAATGGAAAGGAAGAAACAGTAATGAAGTGTCAGCTGTTAATATGTAGGTAGAATTGATGTACCAGTGATACATTTAGTTTCAGCATCTGTTTATATGCACAGCTTTCAGCAAAGATTAACACAAAAGACTCCATTAAGAAGTGAAATCAGAGCCATAGCTAGGTTAAGTTGTGCCACGGTTAGTGCCCAAACTGTAGCCCCCCAACCTGAATTTGAGGACCAAATAAAAAGGAATATGAACTGTAGCAACAAACATAATTAAGCTCCATGCTGCTGTTACTAACACATGAATGCACTAAATGCATTAATTTAAGGAGCTGCAATGTCAGCCTTTGCTTCTTAAATGAATCCCAGTACTATGTTTGCCCCAACTTCCAATCATACCCCATGTAGCTTGTGCCCATGGCAGCTACCCCTTTCATCCCACCCAAGTTACACTACTGAGTGACATACTGAGTGATATTACATCAGATATACAGGTAGTCAGCATTAGTAGTTCTGGGGACATATATAACAAGGAAATTACAGGGCCTACAAAAGATTAAACAGCTCTGGAAGAGATGAAGGTGAAAATCCAAAAACATGTATGGCACACTCTCATACAGTATCCTTACTTCAGTAACAGATGGGTAATCCAGACAGGAGGCTGCAGAAGTTGATAAACCTTAGTCTCATCTTCATCTTGATGGAGGTATTGAATTAGGAATAAATACAAATGTTGCTGCTTCCAGCTTTGAAGAGATACTCCAAACACTGAAGCTGAATATGATAAAGCATTCTTACACTGGATACTATTTTACCTTTATAAGCACACACATCTACAGGCTAACTAAAAACTTTCAGTTCTTTGACAATCATAATCTACTCATCATTTCTAACATCAATCTTAAGATTGCGATCTTAGCCTTGAACTAATTAATGCTGGATTCTATTAAAAAGTTATTTTTTTTTCTCAGAGATTTTTTTTGTTAAGACAGGGAAAAAAAGAAATTCATTGCTCTCTAATCAATAAGTCCAGCAGACCTGCCATTTTGAATGAATGCCATGCTTTTAGTTTAAATTCCGAATACATTTAATTTACTAAGAAGCCAGCTAACAATTAACTGATTTTAATAGACTGGACTGGCAAAGGTTTTGTATTGTCTGTATAAGGGAAGGCATGCTATGCATTACTTAGCATTTGGCAGTCTCAGACAGTTTGCAAAACGCTGAGCCGTGATAATGTCGTACATAATTCATACTCTCCTACAATGTCTGTTCAGAAATATGTTTACATCACTGTGAGTGTATAAAAACTATTATCCAAGCATGCATTTTTACAAATTTTACATTGAATTATTCACACTATTTCCCATGAAAGCCTTAACTGGGAATGAGGCAGTATAACTAAATTTCTTCAAACTCCAAGATTTCATTATCCTGTGACCTTTATGGCACACATCCAGGGGGTTCCTAAGTTGCATGCAGATTTAAGGGAAGCTTGTATCGTGCATTATTTAAAGTATATAAGTAACAGCAAGTGAATAATATCACACAAAGAAAATATGTTAGCATACCTCTTACCTGTACATTACTTACCTTTCTCTGAAGAAGTAAATGGTCTGGCATAGCATAAACAGACAACATCCCAGGTAACATTAATTAGAGCGCAGTTTTCTCCTCAGATGTCTGTGATATCTGCACCAACATGTGGATCTCATGTACTGACTTTACTAAAATATTTAGTCAACAATGCATCATTTTAACTCTGTGCGATTGGGAAATTGGACATTTATCAAGTAAAGTCAATGAACTGCCTGGCTGTTTGTACCTGTCTCACTTAACTGCAGAAAAAAGATGCATCATGTTATAATATGCTACCTATAAATAAGCACTTAGGTAGAGTGAATTAATTCCTGTGGGACATCTCTAAGCTGACTGTGTTTTGAACATTGATATAACTGTGCATGCTGTTGAAAAGTATTACTTTTCCAGCTCTCTAAAGATAATGTACAGAAAGCTGTCTGAGAAATTGCTTGTAATAATGTTGACAATCAAATCATATGCAAGTAGAAAAACATGCTTGCTAATATCATCTGTGGCACATGCTGTGAAAGGAAAAGCCTTATTAATAATTGAGAAATAAGTTCACAGTAGAATGACGGTAGATAAACACTTTGCGTAAACGTGGAGATTTTGTTTTGTAGTGCATTGCTCTCAGCTTTGTGTGGCTTTGTGTTTATCTCACCTATTAATTAGCACAAGTCTTAGAATAACCAGCAGTAAATTAAAAATAATCTTACTCAATGTTATTAAGTGAATCTGTTATTTTGGCCAAATGATGCCTCATCATGCGAGATATAGAACTGGTAAGTAATTAAGATGCAAAAGATGAGGAAACAAAAAATTGGAGGCGAGTGCACATACATATATGTAGCATATAGGTTTTGGACCATTATCTACCTTATTTTTTATTGCAGCACTGGTACAAGCAACTACATTTTCCAGGATCAGTTTATTTCCCTTGCAATATCACACAGTGACAGGTCATCTAGGATGACATTGCATGTAATTCTCATGTTTGTGGCCTTCCTGCTATTGTCTCAGATCATGCTTTCATTAATGCTTTAGCAATGGCAGACAGTGGAACATGCATTTTTTTAGCCAGCTGAATTCGAGGAAAAACTGCCATCCCTTAAATGCAAATTCTGTAAACATTACAACCTATGAAAGAATATAGTGACACCATTTTACCTTAGAAAATCAGTCCTCCTCTCTCAAAAAAAAAAAAAAAAAGAACCACATAGTGTAAGCTAAACATGTAATGTAAATCATAATGCTTAATTAATTTATCACAGCCAGAGTCATTGTGGTTAAGTAACTGACAATGTCAGGATATTGCTTCTTGGAACAAATCGTTCATTAGAAAGTAAAAAAAAAAAAAAACACAATGCGATTACATGTCAACAGTTCAAGAATTATATGATTTATTGAAGACCATTACTGTGACATCAACTGATGGTATAAACCATATGACTCATGGAAGTGATTCATCTCCTTCTCTGAGATACAGCAAGTGGGGGCTTCGACCATAATATTGGCAAATTAAAATAAAACCACACACAGCCACACACAGCCACACACACACACACACACACACACACACACACACACAGATTTGCTTCACAAGCCAAGTTAATGGAAATACCAAATAACTGCAAGAAGCTTCTTATTAAATTGCATAATCTGTTGTGAATAACACACATGAAAACATAAGAAACACATAAAACTGAATATTTCAAAACTCTGCCTGTACAGGAACACAACTTACACAAAAGACATTGGGTCCATTCATTTCCATATTCTGCTGTTTCTGTAAAAGAGCCATACATTCATAATAAGTACCATCAAACTGACTATGTGTGAATATTCTAACTGATAACAGTAGCTGCAATTAGAAAGATTGTAATCAAGTCTTTAATTTTTCATAAAGAATCTCTTTTGGCAATTTGGACATATTTAATAATAATCAAGAAATTAATACAGCCTTATACATGCTCAGTGAAAGTTGAATCAATTGTAATTTTTGTAGTGATATTGCTATGAGGGACTCTACTGACAATGTGAAGCAGACAGAAATCCAAGCTAGACAGGGTACCACTTCTAAGTGGTAGCTCATCTTACATAGAAGTGGTAGCTGATCTTACATAGGATACATATAAAAGACTAATCTACACATTCCATATAAACAACTGAAGCTGTATCTGCAGAAATGCCTAAGCTAGCAAGGATTCACTATTGTGGTTATGCAGACCTCATTTGGCAAATGCTACTTGGGAAGATGTCTTCTTAACCTTGGAATGCTTTGTGAAATTCTATCTGCTGGCAAAGTATACAAGCCCAGAATGCAATGGGTGTGAATAGGTCTCAACCTTCCAACTCTTGGATCTGCAATACAGTCTCTAATAACATGGACAAAAAGTGAACCACCTACTAATGACTTACTAACAACTTCAACTAGGAATTTCACAGGATGTTTAAAATACATTATATTTTACGTACAAAAGTTATTTTGATGAATTTATATGATTTAGTATTACTAACTATGGATATCAGTTAAAAAATTAACACTGAATGTATGGCAGAACTTGTCGATGTGAGACTGCAAGGAACATGAAATTTTTAAGACTCAAATGAGGAACGTAGCATAATATCTGTGGCTCAGAAAAGCATACACAATTGGATGCTTCTCACGTGCTAAACACTAAGTTCAGTGGAATTTCAACCCGACTGAACAAACCAGCCAAGGCTTCAAATAAATGAAAGGAAAAAAGGCAATGTATTTTAGGGAGGGCTCCACTGCATCCCATACATACCCATATTTATAAACAGCAGTTGGCAGAGAGGGTTAAGGCTGGAGCTGTAGTACCTGTGGTACATGGTTTGATTCCCACAGGCCTTGTTTGCCTAATGAGTGACCCTGAGCATGCCACTTAACCAGACAGTGCTTAGAAACAACTGTAGTGTTTTGGCTAGGATCCTCAATGTTCCCCCACACTGCAAGCCTAGTAATGACCTATTGACCTATGAACTATCTCCACAGCCGCATAACTTCAGAGAAAAACAGAAAAAAAGAAAAGTAAATTTTTTTTTTTTAGTCAATACTGGTACAGTAACAGAATCTGCACTGATATACCTTAGAGACGCATAAAGTGATCCTGTTCAGCTGTCTCACTCTGTGTTTGTCAGCCATATAAAACTGAGTTTAGCATACTACTGCTATGTAGCGGTGTCAGCCACATAAAACTGAGTTTAGCATACTACTGCTATGTAGCAGTGTCAGCCACATAAAACTGAGTTTAGCATACTACTGCTATGTAGCAGTGTCAGCCACATAAAACTGAGTTTAGCATACTACCGCTACGTAGCAGTGTCAGCCACATAAAACTGAGTTTAGCATACTACTGCTATGTAGCAGTGTCAGCCACATAAAACTGAGTTTGGCATACTACCGCTATGTAGCAGTGTCAACCACATAAAACTGAGTTTAGCATACTACCGCTATGTAGCAGTATCAGCCACATAAAACTGAGTTTATCATACTACCGCTATGCAGCAATCACGGTAATCAACCTTCAAAGGCATGCTGTATTAAGATTGTTATGCAAAATGGGTAGGTATAGCATCATGACATGTCAAAGATACATGTAATGTATACATTAAGAAATCCCAATCTCACCGAGCCACATGCTTCAGGGACCTAAACCTGGTCTTCCCATGCTCTGGAGCAAATTACCCATTCATGTCAAACAAAGCTCCTTATTAGCCATCTTTAAGAAAAACTTTGACAACTGGATGGGAAATAGGACATTCAAACCGAGATCACTTCTGTGGCTCTGCTCGACAGGGGCACAGGAAAATAAATTCCTGGGTGGCGAAAGCCAGGGAACGTTTTTGGGTAGGGTTATACAGGCCCTAGGGCCAATAGCCTATCACCTACCTATGAACCTATGTAGGCTATAATTGGAGCAAAGGAATTGTCTATTGTGCAGGAGGGAAATTAGGGCTAAAATTTCATAAATATACCTAAAATCATGCAGTAAACAGCTGCCTATGTCTTGGCAGGCAAAACAAGGCACAGTAGTGCAAACATCTGAGGCAATGCAGATTACAGTTGATGAATGTACTGCAGCACTTACGTGTCACAGAAAATAATGTAAAGAAGCAACTGAAGTGAATCTTGGTGCGACTACAGTGATGCCATTCTTATTCTGCATGAATGAGCATGTTTGTACTTATGCACAATAATATCTTGTGTTGTAAACAACACTAACTGTTGCACAATAATTAAAATTTACCAGAACAATTCATAATGCTGTATATCAAATAGCCTATGGTGATTTGACAGCCACAGGATTTTTAAATATGAGCAGAATGCAGATTTTACAGCAATCTGTGTTTTCATGTACTGAGACCTACAGTATCGATATGTATTGTGCATGCCTCCAGCACTGTGATGGTGGAGCAGAGTTTATGTTCAGTTGTGGGAACAAGCACATTGTTGTGGTAGGGACCATGCTATACAATCTGCTCTGAACCACACAGTACATATTTTTGTGCACTTGTTCCCATGTGGAGGGAGGGTTCAACTCTAGGTTGGAGAAATTTTCTGCTGTGTGCATGCTTCTGAGAGAGGGAGGAAAGAGGTGAAGCTTTTAGTGATCTTTGAAACTGATTTCTCTTTGCTTCTGTTAATGTGAACTAAGCCCAGAAATTTATAGCCATAAAATAGTATTTGCAATAAATATATGAACTATCCTGCTGATGTCTGTTTACTTAAACAATTCTCCTCAAAATCAGTAACAGTGTGGAAACTACTTCCTTCAGCTCTACAACAGAAAATTGTTTAATGAGGCACTTTTTGCTTCCAACTCCATTCTGTCAATGGACCTTTGAATCTGCAACCACTTCCTGTACATTGACTATGAGGCCCCTAAACTGATACTAATTTCTATGTACTTGGATAAGGACATTTAAATGAGATTTAGTGTGGGTATTAGCCCTATATGGTAGGTCTTACTGAATGAAAGGCTTAGCCTTGAAATCCAGGACTAGTTAACCTAGGCTTTATACCACTCTGAGCACCATATTGGAACTGGAATCAGTTTTCTCATGTGCTCTCTTCTTCTGGGAGATGCATGCATATAGATATTACGAATCACCTGTTTGTGTCCTGTCCATATCCCCCTAGGATGTCGTGTTTCCCCAGACTTCACTATCCACTTTGGATCAGCAGTACATATTCCCTTATAAGCCATATTCTTAAATCATTAAATTAACAAAGAGTTGCTGGTTCATTGTGATGAGTAGCTTTTCTGTTACTGTCCCATATAAGAACACATGCATGCACACGTAGACACACACACACACACACACACACACACACACACACACACACACACACACACACACACACACACACACACACACACACACTACTGATCCCTAAGTTCAGAAACAAGTATTCATTGCAGTAACATAAACAGTGATTTTTTTTATCTCCCTCTCAGTATTTCATATATATTTCTCTTCAAATAGCATGTTTGATCACAAATTCAGTCAATATGAAATAATGTACTCCCAAGTCTTGCAAATTGTTTTTTTAATAAATAATTTGCAGCATCACAAAACCTAGTGCAGATGAGAAACAACTCAAGGTGCAGTTATATTTTAACACTTACAAAAGAAATGTTTTAATTTGGTGATGGAAGAATGCTGCAATAAATAAGGCAGTTTATTTGCATTACTTTCTAAACATTGGTATCATAACAACCTAATTTGTTCTGATCAAAATGCCCATACACAAGTGCATGTCA
Organism: Protopterus annectens; assembly: GCF_019279795.1. Classification (NCBI taxonomy): domain Eukaryota; kingdom Metazoa; phylum Chordata; order Ceratodontiformes; family Protopteridae; genus Protopterus; species Protopterus annectens. Next base: position 631,624,084 of record NC_056749.1, read on the forward strand.
AGGCAAAACTTTCAATGACTTTTGAGTTAAACAAGTCATCATATGCCAGTACCTTCAGCCTTAGATGCCTTGAGATACATTATCATCCTGTGAGTTATTATTGTAATTATCACTTACTAGGGTTAGATGCTTAACTGTCATTGTGCAATTCTTAATTATGTACTATTCATAAATGTGCTATTATCTTGTCACCTCTTGACCTTTATCTAATTTTATATAATTTATGCTATATTTGCACCACCGCATTTGTGCTGGTAAAGTACTAGAAACCTAATGGAAGACATATTGTCAATCCGGCATGCATCTGTAATTTACTTGTGTTTGGGGACAGGTTGATTGCTCTTCAGAGAAGAATACAAAGTCTGAAACTATACAGCTATTTTAAGCACTGAGCTCTAACTGAGCTTTATTTAAAATAACTAAATATTTATTATTTCACAAGGAAATTATTTTTCCAGATTTGTAGAAAGACCAAACCCAGTTAGCAATTCTATATTTTTTACATGCATGGAAAAAAATCAGTTTCCCCAACAAGATAATGTAGATGTTGCTATTTAAATGAACACTCAGTGAGGCCTAATTTAGGCTTCATTAAAATTCATATACAAATGGAAGTATGTATAATTTTCTTACAGAAATATGCTGCCTAAACTCTTACTTGTTTATGTTTCAGTTGCTTTGTTTGCCAAAGCTTTAAATGATGAGTTTACAAAAAAGTACTTTTTTCAGTAGATGGGTTGTAGTCATGTTTCACAAGTAAAACATTTTCTCTTCCTACTTAAGCCACAATGTCCACTGTCAGTGTCCCCAACTAAAAAAGATACATATTAATTCTAACACATGTATGAAAAGTTTTTTTAATTGCTCTAGTGATCAAATAAAATAATTTGATAGATTACATTGCACTTAAAACAGCCATAAAGAGAAAGGAAATGGTTATGATGCCTTCTCTTCAAAACCCTGATATGTTGTAAGAGGTTAATATGTAGTGAGTGCTCACATTGATAAGGACCCTATAGAAACAGACACCAGATTTTCTGTTTTGAAAGATTATGACCTGTACGATACTGAGAGTGCATATCTTTTCATGGAAATAAAATACATGCAATTATGTGGAATGCAGATCTTAGTAAAATATACTTTCATGGACTATATTTCTGAATTCTTACCTAGCTGTACATACATAAGAATCACAAATTCAGGCTAAAAAAATAAGATGCTGTGCTAAGACTGAATTAAGTTTATGAGATCACAGAGTTAGGAGGTTGGTGAAAATTGTGGTAAAATATATTAAAACATCTTGTCTTTACAATGCAGGATATCAACCAGCATAAAGTACATTATGTACATAAGATTTAAAAGGTGAAACTTGAACATGTATAATGGATGCATTTTTTCTTATGCTTACAGTATGTATATGTCTGTTGACTAAATTAAATTTACAGCATATGTCTGGTAAGGAGGGCAAAAAAAAAAAAAGTAAAAAAAAAAAAAAAGTAAAGCTGTGCCTATAATCAGACACTGCTTACTCTTTCACTGATCACATTACAGCTGTTTATAGACAGTTCAGATGTCCCTGCTTGCATTTCCAAAGCATCTTCAGTTTCTTCTAACTCCATACTAGTAAGTTCGTGTCCATTCCGGTAACTGTTTAAATTAATGTCTTTCCCATATAAGACAGTGGAGGCAACATTATGTGCATGATTTTGACGCTGAATGCAGTTTTTAGTTGTGCTGCTGTACTGGCAGCGGATGTATTTTGAAAAAGCCCTGCGATATGTCTTATTGAAAAGGGTATACACTAGAGGGTTTATACCAGATGAAACATAACCAACCCATACAAAGACATTTAGAAGCTCTGCAAGGAGCTCTTCATTGCAGGAACCTTTACAAAGAACAGACATGATATTAGTGATGAAAAATGGGCACCACATGATTAAAAATAAGAAGAAGACAATCCCTAGGACTTTAGATGCCCTTCGTTCATTGTTTATGGACTGCATAGTTCCTTTACGAAACAGTGCTGCTTCCTTGTTTGAAGGTGAGTTTTGGTGAACTGCCCCCTCATTATTTTGTATGATTGAAACATTTTCAACATTGTTGTCTTTTTTCAAGCAGTTCAAGCTGCTACGTCTGTGCTTTGGAAGTTCTTCATATTTGAATACAGTAGCTTGTCTCTGAAGTACCTGAATAGTCAGGCAATATGTAAAGACCATAATGATCAATGGAATGAAAAATGCCACAAAGGATCCGACCAGGACAAAGTGTTCTTCATTCAGGACACAACTCCCATTCATAAAGACTTTGGATTCATCTTGAAAGCCAATGACTGGGATAGGCATTGAAATTCCTAGAACAATCAAAAGCAAAAAGTTATTAAATAAGGCACTTAGAATTAAATACTTTTTAAATATAAATAGAAAGAATCATAACATATCATAGTCTGTTGTGAAAGGTTTTCCATTTTTTCAATAACTGCTACTGCAGTGGTCAGTAAAGGAACACCAAAATCTTTTAGGAATATAAGCATAAGTGAAAGGGATGCTGACCAGGAGTAATAAGCAGTACATTTAAAGTTACAGAGAATGTAAGTAATCTGAATAAATCTGCCATATACTATATACTTTCAACCTTGGTTCTTTCATGAGTGGGCTACACTGTAGGCCTCATCACTGTCAGTGCACTTATATTTAAAAAGCATGTATATACACAGGAAGAAATATAAAAGCCAAACAACTGGTGATATGTCACAGGTACACAGGATTAATGTAACTGAAGTCAGAGTAAAGAGAACTCAGGTTTGCATTATTTTTAATAAAAATGCATTTTCAAGATTATAAACTAAGTGTCTTAAAATGATTCCAGGATAAATTATTTTGTTACAGTTAATGTACTAATTGCCCTTAACTAATACTAATTAAAAAGTACCCCCAAAGTAAAGTTGGCAACAGTAACAACATCAGGACAGAGTATTAAGTCCAAATGAACTTGCATGAAGAAGTTTTCTGCAATGGCTCAGTTGAAAGAGGGTTACAAAGCTGACATTTTATTTCAATGAAAAACCAGTGAATCATTTTATGAGACTTTTATTTTTATAATTTTATAATGACATTAAATGATAAATATGTAAAGTTGGCATTGGAAATGCTGTGTGTATGTGTGTGAGGTTAGTCTGGTGTAGGTTTCTGAAAATTTTCCAAGGTTAGAAATTATGTGAAGGATCTCCCCCTTAAGAAAAGATAACTACACATTACTGCTTATTTTGGTATGACTGATTTTCTATAGTTTATTGCTATTTTCCATCTGACTGATGGAGGGAGTCTTAAGGTAAATTAAACAGAATAATTTTCAGTACTGAAATGTGTACTCAGCTGCATGTTGCTAATTAGTATGAAGTGACCTCTGCAGTCATGACACATACTATTATGACATGGCTATCCAGTCCATACCATGCTACTGTGAAATACAACATGCCATGGCTATCCAGTCCATACCATGTTACTATGCTGTACAACGTCATGGCTATCCAGTCCATGCCATGTTACTGTGAAGTACACAATGCCACGGCTATCCAAATCTTGTCATGTTAGTATTCTATATCAGAAGGGGCAACAGCTGTAGAGAAAACAAGAATAGATCTCCCTTCAGCTCAGATCAAGGCATTCAGGGAGAAAGATGCATCTATTCCCAGCAAATTTTCACTTCTTACAAGTGATTTTAATTAGGAGGAGGAATATAAACAATATGTAGGAAAAATAAAATTAAATGCCCACATCAAGTTGCTAGTTTTTCTACATCCCTTTTGTTTATTTTTTTACTTAACACAAGTCAGCAACTCTCACATTATTATGTCTGAGCAAAACGTGACATGTACTTTTTGTCTGTAAACAGCTGAGACACTTAATAATTTGCTCAGGCATGGAACACTGTTTGATATGATTCCATCAAAATGACATCTGGGAAAACTCTTTAACTTCAATGACAAGTCTGGTGATAACTTCAAAGTGCCAGATTCTCCATCTGCAATAAATGTTTCAAAATACTGTGGATGAAACTGAACTTTATAGCCATGACACCATGTCAGTAATCTGTGCTGAAAGTGACAAGAATACTCCAAAGGGATTAAGAAGTATACTCCAAAGGTAGTAACAAATATACTCCAAAGGCAGTAACAAGTATACTGCAAATGTGCACAGCAAGGGCAGCTAGTGACCTCAGAACCAAGGGTAATGGTTGTGTACAACTGAAATACTGAAAAGTATGGGTCATTTTTTTAGCATGGATATAGCTTTAAATAAATAAGCAGTTAAATTCCACTGCACCTGCTAAATATCTGTATTGTGACAAAAATCTTTTATTTCAGACTATGTGCCAAAGGTAGACAGAGAGTACAGTTAAGATGTTTCAGGTGGTTGAAAAGGCTACACTATGGTATCTCAGAATCTGACACCTCTAAATACAAATGTTCAGCCCTAGATGTAATAAACTACTTACTCAAATAAAAAAAAAAAATAATAAACTCTACATATTGACTCACATATGAGTTTTGTGAAATGAAATCATGCAAAAACTAAAGGGAAAGCTTCTCCACATCAGAATTTAATCCAGCTATGTGAAAGATTGAGAATTTGAAACACAGAAAATGACTATCTGAAATGCTATCATCTATGAGTAAGCACAACAACATTACACAAAAAACTATAAAGAAATAATGTAGTCATGCAGCCAAGCTTGAGCAAATAGGAAACAAGCAATATTATATCAAGCACCTGAGGGTGAGTATTGACAACGGTGCATTTTTCCAGACTATATGTTATGGATTTACTGATAAGTTGCTAGGGGTAAAATAGTAACATGCAGTTCCTTGGGGGTGGGGGAAGGGGCACTTGGGTTATTTATTATTGCATCAGAACTCATCTTTAGATTTCAGGATGGACTGGTTGCTGATACGGACTGTCTCCCCAACAGACAGTGGCTACAAATTAACAAAGGGTGCCCCAGTACAAACATCATGCAAATCTCCTTGTTTTCAGTGGTCCCTTCTAAAAAGTGTATCAGATGAAGACATTTCTCATATAATTAGACTTGGTATCACAAACATGGGATATGTTTTAAGTAATATTACACTCTAATAGGGGAGGCATAATGCTATATAACAGAAAACGGAGTTTAACAGCATTAGAAACAGAAGGATAAGGCTAGTGTGACAGCATGAGGTCGGTAGGTGAAAGGGAGGGTGAGATGTATAATATATGGGTAGTAATAGTGCTAAGACATTTTATGCTGGACTGGCTTGCAAAGGTTGTAGTTAGTTTTGTGTGGTGATTTTATTAAAGTGAGTAATTAACCAGTGCTGATACCATTCTTATAAAATGCAACCACCGGCTGAGCACTTAAAAAAAAAAAAAAAAAAAAAAAAAAAAAATATATATATATATATATATATATATATATACATGCAAATCTTATAATTAACTAATGTACATGTATGCCAGTTAGCAAATACATCTAGATGAAAGGTATGTTATGTATTTACAGTACAAGAATGCTTCCTATGTAGCAGTGAGGTAACAACCTCTTAGACAAATAAACACCACTAATATGAACAAAACAAGTTATTTATAAGTGAAGAGTCCAAATGCATACAAATCTTCACGATCATAATTTTGAGAAAAGTATTACTGAATCTGTTTTTAGAGCTTTCTGAGTGACTTACTTCATCTGTTCACTTTCATTGTCATATATAATCCACCAAGAACAGCACTTTTTCTTAAACTACTGCATTTCTCTTTAGAACAGGATTTTTTGTTCAACCCTTGTTAGACTTTTTTGCAGTGCCATTTAACACATCGTGAATCATTAATCTTCACCAGTTAGTTTTGATATTTAGGCAGAGTTAGAGTATTATTTAAACCATCTTTATATGTGGCATTGATATGTCCTATAGACAACCATGAAATCTTGCAATGACATGGACAATACATGGACAGTGAGACTCACTCTTTCTAATATATGTGCACTGCATATTGTAAGAACATGCAATGAATAAAAATTTGGATATGTATTTATACATTTATTAACTAGTGTAGAACACTGATCAAGATGTAACTTTTTCAGGTTCAAACCAGGAATAAACAAAACAGAGAAACATAGACATTTTAATACTGACTCTGCCAGATAATTTACACTGAATAACAAGAAATTTTGAAACATACATTAGCAGTAACATAACTCTCATAGACCATTTTAGAGATGCATTAACGTTGTAGCGATAATATGAATTACAAATATGTACCATAATCAGTTTTTACAGTACAGATGGAGGAAAGATACAAACTAAAACAGACGGGCTAGGAGAAAAAAATAAGAAACTCTGGAAGAATAAAATTCTACTCAGAAAAAAACAGAGGGAGGCTAGTGATTGATCATGATGAAAATTTCTGGAGTAGCTGGTTAATGTTACTGCTCAATAAAGTCTAAATTTTCTTTGGGTTCACTTTTTCTGATTGTCTGCAGCACTTGTTTTCTGTTCCTCAAAACATTAATGCAATGCACACCATTATGTCCTGTTATCTTTTACAGTTGGAAATTAGTGTACTGTAATCTCCCTTCACAGTGACACTTCTTATTTAGCATGCTACATATAATAACTGGACCATCCCCTAAAGAGTGCCACCTTAACATAGAAAGAGATAACACCAGGTATAACAATATGAACGTCAATGGATAAAACTGAATTTTTACTGTGCTGTCTTAGGATAAAGTCAATACAGAAGGCAACATACATACAGGCTCAAAAGGAGTTTAAGGAAATGCAGCTAAGTAAAAGCTGCATTAGGGCCACAGAATATAGGACATAATCAATAATTACAGTGTTTTGTGCAAAAATAAATAAATAAATAAAATAAAATAAAAAAAAAGATTTGTTGCCTTGGCTGGATGAGTTGTAGTCCTGCAACCAAATGGCACTAATTAAACATGGTACAGAGTATTGAAATCTCATCTCATATATATTGCAAACCACATTCAAATTCTGAACTATAAACCTTACTGTCATGGGTACAAAGACAATTCACAGAGCAGGCCAGACACCTTTGT